>NC_138777.1:89984321-90261821 GCF_965119305.1 Pelophylax lessonae | reverse complement strand
TTTTTTTGTAATGTTATTTTACTATATAAATCATTAAAAATGAAATATTTTTGTGTTTTCCATAGCTCTTGTTATGTCTCTTAGTATCTTTTATGTGTTTAAATGAGTTTCTATTGTTTTAAAAGTGTGTTTAAAGACCTTAAATGCTTTTACACGTACAGTGACAGTAAAATAAACATGCCTACAATGCATTTTAATAGGGTTTTTCTATTTCTCGGATTTTCACTTTTTGCGGCTGGGTCCGGAACGTAACCCCCGCAATGGAGGGGGGTTTACTGTAGTGCCAAATATAAAATAATCCTCGAGGTCTAAACATATCATATAAGAAAGCCTCATGATAGCACCCAAATATATATAGTTACCTGTAGCTGGTTAGTGTAAAGAACAGGTTTTCTCAATTGGGGTTCCCAGAAAAGTCCCCAGGGGTTCCACCGCAACCTACCTGTTGACCGCAGGTGAGTGATGGGAAGATTGTGTCCCCACCTAGCCGACACTCCGCCAATGCTTCTCCCCTACATTCAGAGCAGCGCAGGGAAGCAGCTACCTTAAGTCCCGGTTCACACTATTGCGATGACAGACATCACATGTGATTCCGAGCACACTGCAGTTTGCATAGCTGAATTTGCACCGCAATCGCAGTGAACTTGCACAGGACCCTTTTTTTGGTCCGCAGCAGAATCGGATCACATGGTGGTTCACACTAGTGTGATTCGATTCCTGTGAGAACTGTCAGATCGCACTGGGTGTCGTTAACATTGAATTGACACCCCCAGCGTATCGCATATGGCAGTGTGAACTGCCTGTGCTACGGATGCGATGCGGGAACACGCAGTAGATTCGCAGTGTTCCCGCATCGCAATAGTGTGACCCGGCACTCAATGTATTTTACTAATGACCACTGACCCTCTTCTCCTGCACTGCTCTGCATGTGGAGGAAACCACTACTGTACTGTAGACTGCTGCCCCCCCCCCCCCCCAATACTGTGCCCTAATCATTTTTTAAACTATTGCTTTTTAAATGATATTAATAAAAAATGTATATTTTTGTAATCTATATATTGTGATGTGGTTACCTTCAAACTTCGCTACATGTAAACTTTGTTAGTGATGTAAATGTAGCCTTTGGACATTTATTGAGGCTATCAGATCCCACTAAAAGTGGCAGAGGAGTGCTATCCAACCTTTTAGACTTGAAGTTTGAAGGCTAAGTTCACCTTTTCAGGCAGAATTTCACTTTCCATAATCAATAGAGTCCTTTTGTAATATGATTTCCGGCCCAGCAATCCCAATTTCATGTTTCTGTCTGAGTTTTAAAGCACTCTTTCTGGTTGCATCACTTCCTTGTAGGTCATGAAGCAATGCATTTTTGCATCACAGAAAAGAGTGTTATAGGGCGTGTATTACCAGTCTAGACCACACCTCCCTCATTACTATACCACCACCTACTTTTTCCCTCAAGGTAACCATACACATTACAATCTGATTGTACAATCACTAAGATCTACCATCAGCTATGTAGTGTATGGGCCTGCCTGATTTGATATAAATTGTTGAGGTGTGTCCTCCTGTTCCATATTTCCAGTAAATCAAAAGGAAATTGTACAGAGATTCTACAATCAGATTGCATAGTGTATGGCCAGCTTTATACAAGTACATAGGCAGGAGTGGATGAGACACTCAGCTGTCAGATCCGGTTCACATCTTCAGATAGTGGGAACTCACAAGTTTCTTTTTTTTTGGAGTGTTTCCGCTTGTCACACGTAAGACAATCCATTCACTTGCCAGGGCTGCCCAACAGCGCCACAACAGGGCTGGCACAACACAGTCACCCCAAAGAAGCTCCAGAACATTTTTAGAGTAGAGTCTGGTGGGTTTTTTACCATACTTTTTGGTGTGCAGCATGTTTCTGAAACGCACGGCAGAGCATGCATTTTCTGTGTGGTTTGTCCAGACTTGTATAAAGTACTCGAAATTTCTACTTGAGTAAAAGTACAAGTGCTCGATCAAAAAGTGACTTGAGTAGAAGTGGAAGTGCTCACAGAAAAAGTTACTTAAGTAGAAGTACTAAAGTATTCAACATTTTTTTTACTTAAGTATTGCAAGTAGTTTTTTCAAAAAATTTGCTACTTAAGTACTAAAAGTAAAAAGTACCAGTAGTTTTGAAAAAACATTTCTACTCAAGTACTGAAAGTAGAAGTACAAGTACTGTGTTATGTAGTTATTAAAGAAAGAAGTCAAAAGTTTGAACATCATATTGTTTTTTATTATTTCAAATGATTTATTCAAATGATTAACTTGTGTTTGTTAGTAGTTTCTTGATGCACTTTAAGCGCTGTAGCACCATTTATTTGTTTGTTTCATATTTTCTTTTTATTGGAAAGATTTGGTATAGCAGCTTTTATTATACACAGCCTTTATTTTCGTATGCGCTGATTTACAAATGACATTATACACATTTTTTTGAGCTTTATGCAACCTGCCATCTACTGTTCTGGCAGTGGTAATTTTTTTAAAAGTAACGAGTAACTATGCAGCACAAAAAAAAATACTTGAGTAGAAGTATCGAAATCATCGAAAAAATGTAGTGAAGTAAAAGTAGAAGTAGGAGAAAAAAATTCTACTCTAGGAAAGTACAGATACCGCATTTCGGTACTTAAGTACAGTACTTAAGTAGTTCTACTTCGTTACTATACATCTCTGGGTTTGTCATACATTTGGAAACGCACAGATGTGAATGGAGCCTCATTGTGATCATCATGTGACCGGCGCAATACATGGAAAAAAAAAAAAAGGTACATAGGAACATTTTTGAAAGTTTAGAAGGATATAGATCCATTCCTATTGCTCATTACATGTGAGTAATGAGTTTTAGGCTCCGTTTCCACTAGTACAACTTGTCATACCACTTTAGACACAAAGTCGCATGACAAGTCACAGCCTATTGATTTCAATGGCTCCCATTCCCATCTATGCCACTTTAAAAATCAGCGACTTTGAAAAGATGCCTGCAATACTTTGAAGTGACTTAGATCCAGAGAGTGTAAAGTTGGATCAAAGCTGCACTCTAAATCGCACAATTTAAGAGTCGCACTAGTGGAAATGTAGCCACTAGGCTAGAGTGCACCTTTGAGTGCAGCTTTGAGTCTACTTTTCCACTATTGCGATTTAGAGTGTGACTTTGATGCGACTTTGATCCAACTTTACACTCTCTGGATCAAAGTTGCATCAAAAGTTGCATCAAAGTAGTGCAGGTACCTTTTCAACGTCGCTGATTTTCAAAGTCACGGTGCCATTGATTAGTCGCACTAGTGGAAATGTAGACTAAGGGCTCTTTCACACGGTCCGCCTCCGTAGGCGGATCCGTGCTGCTCGATCCCCGCTGAGCCGGCAGATGACAGCTCAGTCTCCGCTTGCAGTGCGGAGAGGGAGGTGTCACAGCCCCCACTGCTCTCTATGGGGGATCGGATGAGAGCGGACCGCCTGTCCGCTCTCATCCGATCCGATCACTGAACGGATGGAAGAATAGGGTTTCCATCCGTCCAGATTTCACGGACAGGATCGGATACGGATGGCATCGGGTGTCAGCGGAGGTGTCTCCGCTGACATCCGCTGCCCCATAGAGCTGCATGGAGGATCCGATCAGATCCGCCGAAAAAAACTGACAGGCGGATCTGATCGGATCACCCGTGTGAAAGAGCCCTTAGTGTGGTTGCCGTGTCCAGCTTCCTTCTCCTATGGTAGTCTTCATTCAAACCCAGCACAGCTATAGTGTATTATGTGCACCCCCCATCCCCCGTGTGGATTATTTCTTCATTTTCTCATGAATTAGGACAGTGGTCCTCAACTCCAGTCCTCAGGGCCCACTAACAGGCCAGATTTTAAGTATTACCTTGGGGAGATGCAGACTAGAGTACTGCAATCACTGAGCAGCAAATGAAATCACCTGGGACGTATTTCAGTTATCTTGCAAACCTGGCCTGTTAGTGGGCCCTGTAGGCCAGGGTTGAGGACCACTGAATTAGGATGAACAATGCATCCTTCCTGATGAGAACACACTGGGCGGGAACCTATGATCAGCTCCTCCCATTCTGTATACGCCCACTGGCTACACAGGAACAGTGCCCCTCCCTGGAAGTGATGTCACTAGCTTTCAGTAACCACACCCACTTGCTGCTCTATGACTCAGCAGGTAGAGGGATTGAAGTCATGTGACGGCACTGAAAACTGCAAAATAAAGGTAGAAAAACTGGGATTTGTTCATTTTGACACATAAGGCTGAACTCAACTCACATTAATGATTGCAGGGGAGAATTTAAGGTATTAGGCTGGACTTTCGCTTTAAATTAAAAAAGTGAATGCATAGCCAAACATTTTTTTAAGCTTTGATAGAGTAGGGAGCTAAAACACAAAAAATAAACAAAGTATATTTTTGAATGTATGACATCAAGTAAATTTACCTTTAGTTCCTGTCTTAGAGATGCACAAGAATGTGAGGAAATCTCTACAAAGTGAGAGAAATTGCCCTCTTAGTTGTCATTGGAACATTTGACTCATTGGAAGATTTACCCTTACCTCTCATTCTGTTGACAACTCTAGAATTTTAGATTTCTTATCACTTCCTGTCTCAGTGGCAGGGGTCACCAGGAAAAATATGTAAAGGCACCTAGCAGGGATAAAGACCACAATAAAACCTGAAGGGGATTCTAACACAATCATAAAGTACAACAAAAAGTTTTAGTTATACATGCACTTCAATTAACTCTTAGGCTGCATTCACACTTGAGCGTAGCGTTTTTGCGTGTTTTTTACCGCGATTTTCAGGCGTTTTTTTCAGGCGTTTTTGGAGGCAGGCATTTACATCTATCAAAAACGCTGGTAATCAGCCCAAAAAGAAGCTCATGTACTTTTTTCAGCTACAGGCATTTTGCTTCAGGCGTTAAAACGCTCAGATGTGAACAGGGGCCATTTAAATGAATGGGGTTTTACTTGTTGGGCGTTTTGGAACTTTTTTTTTTGCGTTTTTGGAGCTGAAAAATGCTCAAAAACGCCCAGGTGTGAATGGAGCCTTAAAAGTCTGTACTACCAAAAATACCTTGTTTGTTCCAAAATCCAATATATGTATCACTTTGTTGTCATAAGAAGTAACAAGGTTTTTACCCACATTAAGATCTCGTTGACAGTAGTGGTTGGAGGAAGACTACAAATTTCTGCAAGAAGCTCAGTGGGGTTTGTACAAATAGGTGCGAATGGGAATCCCCATAAGAAACAATGAGAGGCTGACCCCATTCACAACGGTTCACATGTAATTGGACTTGCAGCAATTGCCTGTGGATGATTGACCCTGGATGCAAACTGTTTGCGTCATTTCTACTGTTTGCAACCTCACTACTGCTCATTGGAATACTTTGTTGAAAAAGCTCAAATCTGTGACTTCACTTTCTAACACAGTCATAGGCATGCGTAGGGGGTGTGCCATGTGTGCCTGGGCACACCCTAATCACCAAGGTTGCCAACCATGCAGTGTCTGTAAAAAGCCAGAGGCTACAGTTGCTCCGCATCTCTGCTGCCTCCTTAGCCAATGACACCTGCCCCCTTCCCCAGAATGCCTTATTTGACTTTACAACAGGAGGTGTCGGCAACTGGAGTGGGCGGGAGAGGGAGGAGTAAACACACCCTGAAGTGTGGGATGGACTTCAGCCTTCACAATGTAGTCAGTACACAATACATACACACGCAAGAATATGTGCTTGAGCTTTGGGGTGCACATCCTAATGCAGTGGTGTCCAAACTTTTTTCAAAGGGGGCCAGATTTGATGAAGTGAACATGCGTGAGGGCCGACCATTTTGCCTGACATTTGAACCATTAAAATTAAATATATACACACACACACATATACATATATATATATATATATATATATATATATATATATATATATATATAGGAAATAATAAGCATCAGTACTTTATGAATAAAATCACACTTACTGAAACAGGCAGTAGGATTGTAGAAGTGACACCTCCTCGGTCAGCATACACACATACATACACACACACACATACATACATACACGCATACACATACATACATACATACATACACACATACACATATATCACACTTACAAAAACAGGCAGTAGGATTGTAGAAGTGACATCTCCTCGGTCAACTCCATGGGATCCTTGGTCAGCTCCTACAGGTGGCTGTGTGCGGTGAAGGAGAGAAGGCATTCTGCACTCCCGCGCAGTCGTGGGCGGCGCCGGGCAGATAGAGCCGAGCCATTGCATTGGCATCGGGGCGGGGATGTGAGGAGGCATTGACAAAAGTCTGCAGTGTCTCAGGGGGCCATACAAAACTAAAGGACGGGTCGCAACTGGCCCGCGGGCTGGACTTTGGACATGACTGTCCTAATGCAATAGGCTGCACACACCTATGAACTCAGTATTTTGTATTTACTTATTGTACACTTTTTTTTACACAGGTCTTTAATATGCTTTTTGTCTTATCTTACAGGTAACATGTTCCTTCCATCGGTCTTCCTGCTGCTTGCAACTCTTTCTTGTACAATTTTGATGTCTTATTCTTCAGAGTGTAACATATTTATGGCCCAGTCTCGCTCGATTTATTTCTGCCAGGCCCAAGGCTTGTTAACAGTTCCCTCTGCTCCGTCAGACATTCAAGTACTTTTGCTTGATTTTAACCGTATCCCATCTGTTTCAAATGACTCTTTTTCGACCCTCCCAAAGCTACAAGCCCTGTCGTTGGGTGCCCAGGACATAGAAGGGCCTTTTCACATAGGGAAAGGTGCTTTCTACAACCTACCTAACCTTATATCCCTTGACCTTGGAGGCAACCGCAACCTCAGCCTGCACCAAGAAGCCTTCAAGGGTCTTTTTCAACTTGAAGTCCTTATTCTAGACTCTAATGGACTTGATGAATCTGTTTTGAAATCCGGTTTGTTTGGTGAACTGTTCTCCCTGAGGAAGCTTGATCTTTCTTATAACAACATACACAGACTACAACCTGATCCCAGTTTTCTATGGCTGAAGTCATTTTCTACCATTATTCTAAAATCCAACAAAATCAGCGAATTGTGTGAAGATGATCTTAAATACTGGAGAGGAAGAAGGCTGGAGCTCCTTGATCTCTCGTATAATCCACTCCAAGTGTCTAACACATCCCGGTGTGGTAATCCATTTGTGAATATGACCTTGGGCACCCTAGATATATCATCCATGGCCTGGAATGCAGACACGTTTGGACAATATTTCAAGGCTATTTCAGGTACACAGGTGAAGCATATTAAGATGAGTCATAGTGCAGTGTTGGGAAGTGGATTTGGATTCAGTAATCTGAAAAACCCAGATGAAAATACTTTTGCAGGTCTCAGCTCAAGTAATGTTTATTTTCTTGACTTGTCCCATAGTTTTGTGTCACAGCTCACCCCTGGTGTATTTTCTGCTTTAACCAAGCTAGTGTCCCTTGACCTGTCTTCCAGCAAAATCTGCAGCATTAGCAAAGGAGTATTTGCAGGTCTAACCGGACTGGTGAGTCTAAATATTTCTGGAAATCTCCTTGGAGATATTACAGTCAAAAGTTTTGAAAGCCTCTGGGCTTCCCCTCTCAAAACCTTGGATCTTAGTGTAAATAATATTGGTGCCATCCAGTTTGGGGCAATGGATGGTCTTGTCTCGCTGTCAACACTGAACTTAAGGGACAATGCTCTGAAGCATATACCTCAAGTTAAACTCCCAGCTTTAACTCTGGTACTGTTAAAACAAAACCGCATCTCAGACACGTATGGTTTAACCTCTTTCTGCCCTAACTGCACTTTCGTGGATCTTTCAAGCAACCGACTAACTGATATGAGGTCCTTGTGGAATATTCTGCAGCTGAAATCTCTGGAAACCCTGCTATTAGGAGGTAATAAACTTTCCAGTTGTTCCTCTGCTAGCAAACCCATAAGCAAGTCTGAGTTGTACTATTTGGATCTGTCTGATAACGATTTGGGACAGATTTGGAACTCTGGACAGTGCTCAGATATCTTTAAAAATCTGGAATTACTTGAATTTCTTAGCCTTTCAAAGAATCGCATCTACTCCTTGCCTGAAGATTTATTTAGTGATTTAAAGAGCCTTCGTGTTTTAGATCTGTCAGGAAATATCCTCAGACTCATCCCAGAACAACTCTTTACTGGCCTTAAAGCACTGAAAACCCTAAATATAGGGAGCAACAATCTTATTACCCTCTCATCTTCCAGTTTTAAACCTCTGGCTTCCTTGCAGACCCTTGATCTTTCACCAATGACACTTGCATGTAACTGTGGTCTCAGTGACTTCTGGAATTGGATGAAGTCAACTAATGTCACAGTGAATGTCAGCCAAAGTGGTGAGATAACATGTTTTAGGTTAACCTCACCTAGCCAGGAGATGCCATTGGTGACTTATCTTAATGAATGTTAGAAATATGTATTTACTGTATATAGCTCTGTAAATAAAAAACATAATCAAACTGTATCCCCTACCTTTTTCTGAAGCTGGAATAGAATATAGTATGTATGGAGCATGATGTAATTCACAGGAATAAACTTACCTTATTTAAAGCTCATTTTTTTTATTATAAGTATTTATATAGCTCCTCGAGTCCATGTCTTCAGAGAGCTTACAATCTAAGGTCCCTACGTCACATGCATACATATACGAATTTGGGTACATTTAAATAGGAGACAGTTAAATTCATGTTCCAACAATGTTCTTCCCTGAAGATTCAGATTGTGACAACCAGTCCCCCAAAAACCAAGCTGACCACTGCTGCCAGAGCACTGGGGAATAAGAGAAGTATTCCTCCATATTAGAAAATTTTCTAGAACGAGTTTTTCATCTCCTGGGGGAGCAACAATGTTACTTTACAGCTTTAAATGAAATCTGTGCAAAGAGGAATATGGAAGCTGCAAGTACTAACTTCCTTTTGAAAATACTGCAGAATGGCTGTCTGTCTCTGGTTTCAAAACTTTAAGTCACAAACCTAGATAAGCATATCAGAGCAATGTTAGAACTTTCCATTTCACACTTGTTCTTGTTTTCTGATTCAGAGTATTGAAACCATTGGACCACGATAACAGCCATGCAACTGGCAAAATTACGAGAAGGTCAGCAATGGCAGCCTCCATATTTCTTTCAGCACAGGTTTCCTTTAGAAAATCTAGGTGTATAATGTTTTATCATTTTGTTGTGTCTGCAAGAATAAAATATAAACTGTATGTAACAATTTTTCATCTATTATAACAACTGCATATAGAAACGACATGCAGATTTCCATGTATCCGGTGTAGCACCTTCTAGTGTGTTACTAGTCATAGTATAGCCAAATTATAGTCTGGCCCAGGGCTAAACCTGAGTCATGGAATCTGGGTCAGGTTCGATAGGGTTCAGGGCTGGATGACTCATCCAGGCAGCTCGCTTGTGTCTCCTTCTGGTTCTAGAATATTGGAGAATATTTTAGAAATTAGTGGGCGGAAGCTAGGAGGGTTCTCTTGCATATTTAGAGGCCCTTAGCCAATCCCCAGGAAGTGGGCCTGCCAGGGAACTAAGGAGCCCAAAATAGATATAATCTATGTCAGCCAGGGAGTCAGTGGAAGATGGAGAAGCAGTGCTGAGGGAGTCTGTTGATGGATCCCTGCCGGGGAGGGGTTTTACCTTGGTGCCGGAGCTCAGGTGACTGGTCTGGAAGGATCCTACCACAGGAGGCAGTTGGAATGAGGCTTTCCAGAGAGGCAGCAGGAGCAAAGAGAGACAGAGTGAGTAGATCAGCAAGGTGCAGGGACAGACAAGGGGGAGAGACTGCCACATGCAGCAGGTCTCTCTTGAAGACAGTGGTGCGCTTAAGTCTTCATCCAACCTTGCCCTGGGAAATTTCCAGTGTGCCAGTCGGGTAGACTGGGAAGAAGAAGTAGTCAGGTGGGCTGGTGAAGTGGCAGCCAGGTGGGCAAGCATTTCTGTGGGGGTAGAGCTGGGACCAGTGTCTACAGGAAAGCAGAAGGTGTTGCAGGAAGCAGTTTGCTCCACATGTGCTACTTTTCCAAGGGACTGAGAATTCCTAGCCTGTAAGGGGCTGTTGCAGAGCTAACTTAAACACTCCCTGCGCTCTGAGTGATGCAATCCTCTATCCAGCTTGGCTATAGACTTGTAGATGTCGAGAACAAACGACACGGCAACTTTGTAATGCTTCAGCCTTGCAGCCCCTCACTAGACCAGGGTGGTCTGGGAACACTATAAAACGATAAACAAACACAAGGGCGCACCGGCCTAGTGCATTATCCTTTAGGCATGTTTATTAAAATTAATGAAATAAAAATACTCACAAACGAGTTCTTGATAAAAAAAAAGCACATCAGACAAACTATAAAATCCTCAGCATCGAGATCGGGATTGGATCGTCCCCCGAAGCTGTACAGGCTTACGCGTTTCGAGGCAGCGCCTCTTCTTCAGAGCCTAACTTAAACACTGTTAGTTCCTAAAGGAGTGAATCCAGCGTAGATGCGCAAAGGATCAAGATTTGTGCAGGAGCAAGAAGTGGAAGCTGTAAATAGGGACAAAATTGTCCCTGGTTTTGATTGTTGCTATCAAGTTGGGCATCACATAATCCCTAACCCCATCCAAGTTATTAACCCCTAAATAAAACAACAAAAACAAGCTCAAGGACTGTGTTTCTATGTCTGGATACAAGAAGGAAATGCTGTGCAGCAGTGGGGAACCCTGACATTTGCAACTCCCACGGGGGTAGTGCTACACCGGTATCCTTTGGTACAATGTAGGTACACTCATAAGTTCTATTTGGATCATGTCACTGGCTTAGAAAGGTTCAAGAATGGCCTGCTCTGGATAAAGGGTTGGAGGTAATGCTATGATGGCTACTTGTGTGAGTAGTCTTGGGTGCACTTTGAGTTGGTGACTCTGTTCGGGGAGCTGTCTTTTGGTAAGAAAGTAGCAGTAAGAATACAGCAGTTTTAGGTAGCATTTAAAAGGCTGTAAAGTAAGAGTAGTGCAGAGCTGTTCAGAGCATGGTTGCTATCTTGGCCATACACATATGCCCTTTAGATCATAATACTTTAAAATGAATAATGCACTGAGTGTTATCAAGGTAAAACTATACTAAAATATACACAAATAGAATTTTATTTGAAAATATGGTGTACATAACAATATGTAGGTTCCATCTTGAAAGTATAACCAGAAGGGTTATAGTGATGTGACAATAAAGAAGTTCAAATTCTCTCATTGAACCATAGTGAAGCAGAATGGATATATTCATAATTCTTTTTTGCATTCTTTATTTATAGGCAGTTTTTGTGGACTAAACCATCCACAAGGGTACCATTAAGATACCACCATGAGAGTATTTAGGATAGGAGTGACATAAACCCATATTGGGTCAAAATTATAGCCCAGCAAACTTCAAGAAACTAGACATTCTGTAACCTGCCATGAGACCTGACACAGGGTGGAGAGACATACGGAATGGACCACATAAGAGAAGTTTAGGCATAAAAAAAAGAAAAGAAGAGAGAAAGAGAAAAAATAAGGAAAGGCAAGGGGGCAGTTGGGGCAGCACCACCAGTGGAAGGGGTAACAAGAATCCATCTGTCCTCTGAAGTAATTACACCCAACAGTCGTTGGGTACAAGGATGTTGAGAGTCAAAGATGAAAGGAGAGTTTGACAGTTCATGAGATTCATCCCACCAGAATCTTTGTAAATTCATCTGTACAGGAAGATTCAAGCCAGTAGAACCACATTTTAGTAAAGTTTTCAGTTGTATTTAACCACTTAAGGCTAGGAAGGTTTTTACCCCTTTAATGACCAGGCCATTGTTTGTGATACGGCACTGCGTTAATTTAACTGATAATTTCTCTGTCGTGCGATGCTGTACCCAAATAAAGTTGTTGTCCTTTTTTCTCAAGAACAGAGCTTTCTTTTGGTGGTATTTGATCACCTGTGCGATTTTTATTTTTTTTGCGCTATAAACAAAAAAATAGCGACAATTCTGAAAAAAAAAAAAAAAAAAAAAACACTATTTTTTACTTTCTGCTATAAAACATTCCCAATAAAAAATTAAAAAATCTAATTTTTTCATCATATTAGGCCAATATGTATCCTGCTACATATTTTTGGTAAAAAAAATCCCAATAAGTATATATTGATTGGTTTGCGCAAAAGTTATCACGTCTACAAACTAGGGGAAAGATTTATGTTATTTTTATTTTTGACTTTTTTTTTTTTTTTACTACTAATGGCGGCGATCAGCGATTTTTAGCGGGACTGCGACATTGCGGCGGACAGATCAGACACCTAACTGACACTTTGGGGGGACCACTGACATTGCTGCAGTAATCAATGCTAGAAATATGCACTGTTACTGTACTAATGACACTGGCAGGAAAGAGGTTAACACCAGGGGCGATCAAAGGGTTAAATGTGTGCCTATGGGGTCCTTTCTAACTGTGTGGGGGATGGGTTCACTGAATGAACACAGAGACCTGTGTTTCTAAATAGGAGGAACACAGGTTCCCTGTGTTCAATACTGACAGAACAGCGGTCTGCCATGTTTACATAGGCAGACCGCCGTTCTGTCTCCATGGGGAGCAATCGTGGGTGCTTGGCGGACATCGCGGCTGCCGGACCTGCTGATCGGCTCCCCTTCTTGTGTGGTGCGCGCCCACACTAACTGCTACATGTACGTTGTTTTGTGTAACAGAGCCGACCCGCCAATGTATAACTACAGCGGTTGGTCGGCAAGTGGTTAAAGGAGCCAGTCAGACCCTCCATTTCCTTGATGTCCTCAACTTTAAGGATCCATTGCCATAAAGAAGGCAGGTGTACCAACTTCCATTAAGGCGGAATACATGCCTGGGCTGCGTTAACTAGGTGTCTCCCCACCGATTTTGTATACGTGGACAATGGTATCGCGTTGTGGTGTAGTAGGTAAAAAAAAAAGTGTGAATGGTAATGTCCTGTCAGTAAATGTTGGCATGACTGCATGTACTTCATTCCAAAAAGTACTGCGAACGGGGCAGAGTAAAAATAGATGTAATATGTCCCCTCTTCCAGCACCACTTCTCCAACACAATTTGGGCACAGAGGGGTAAATACAGTGCAGCAGTGTTGTGGTGTGGTACCACCGGCTTAAGATTTTACAGTGCCTTGCAAAAGTATTCGGCCCCCTTAACTTTTCGACCTTTTGCCACATTTCAGGCTTCAAACATAAAGATATAAAACTGTAATTTTTTGTGAAGAATCAACAAGTGGGACACAATCATGAAGTGGAACGAAATTTATTGGATATTTCAAACTTTTTTAACCACCTAGGCGGTAATCCCGAGCGTGACTCGGGGTGGATTTTTCATTGCAGGATCGGTAACCCCGAGTCACGCTCGGGGTGGATGTGCAGAGAGCGCAGCGGTGTTCTCTTACCTTGTCCTGGCGATCCAGCGATGATCTCTCATTGCTGAGATCGCCAGCCGAGAGTCCCGCCGCTCCTCTGTCCTCCCTCGGTATGATGACTTCCTAGTTCCGTTCCCTGCAGCAGCAATGCTGCATGGGAGCGGAACTAGGGAGGGAAAATCAAAAAAAAAAAAAAAAACGTTGCACAAAACACATTTTATATTATATATATATATATATATATATATATATATACATACATACATATAGCAAGCCAGCCATCCACCACAGGGTGCCAGACAGCCAGCCAGCCACCCACCACAGGGTGCCAGCAAGCCATCCACACACAACAGGGTGCCAGCAAGCCAGCCATTAAGCATTAAACAAAAATTAACATGTTCAGTACCAGATTTGTGTCATAAATTGTCTTTATTTTTCAAAACTTTAAATGTTCAAAATATCGGCCGATACCGATACGTTGTGACCAAAATATCGCTATCGGTATCAGCCCTGAAAAAAACATATCTGTCTATCCCTAGAATCAAGAATGCAGGAACATACACAGAATGCTGTAGACCAAACAGCAATTAGCCAGTGCTAAAGCTCTGTTTAAATAGGCTGTTTGGCGCCAGCCTTGGTGACAGATGCGTGCTCGCATTCGCATGTGCATGTTTGCCCACATCTATTTGGCTTGTTCTTGGCTGGCGCATGCGCATATGTGTGCGCCTGGAAACAGCATCTGTACTATAATGAAGGCTTTGCTGACAAACATGCTTAGTCACCAAGACTCAAGCAGCAATATCTTATACCAACCAAATAACAGCGTATCAACCACTGTCCACCCACAAAGTGGGCGATATTACCCACATAGAGGTAAACCGCGAGGAGGGGAAATGACAAAGGGGGAGGGAGGTTGGGAGAGCAGGTCAAAAGATCCAGAAGGAAGGCTGAGGAGAATCCAGAGGTGAGTCCAGCTGACAGACCTGAGGAAAATGCTGACTCAGTGACAGGAGAGGATATACTGTAAGTAAAAAGTTACACTTATTGGCTAGATATTTACCGACAAAAGATTTGTCACCAATCCAGTGCTCCAGTGCTAAGGTAAATCTTCTTAATGTACTAAACAATCATTAGCCCTCTATTAACCATTTTCCGCCAAATCATGTACCAGGGATGATGCCTGAAACTGCAAGCATCAGCCCAGTACCGTTTTTTAGAGAAGACTGTCGGCTTTCTAGTAACTACAACCGATGCGGCTAATCATCTGCTTGGCTGTTAGTACAAGGAAAGGAAGGAGACATCCACCCTCCCGCCGCTGCTCAGCCCCAGTCTCCTGTCCCGCCGGGAGACCCGAGCCACCAGCCGGTGTGTCCGCCGGCTGGCCAGAGTCCTGAACAAAGCCGAATTCGGCTTTGATCGGGTCTCTGATGTATAAACCCGGAATTGACATCATCTGGTTTACTCGGCAGCCAATGGTGCCCATTTAAAAATAATGACAGTATTCAAAAATGCCGATTTTGGCGTTTTGAATATTTGAAGTGCAGAGGAGGGATTGGGGTCTTTTAGGCCCCAGATTTATCAATAAAGTGTACCTGTCACTGCCTACTACTGTCATAAGGGATGATTACATTCCTTGTAACAGCAATAAAAGTGATCAGAAAAACATTTTTTTAAAGGGGCAGTATAAAAATAAAATAAATAAGAATTTTTAAAGTGTCTTCTATGGAGATTTTTAAGTACCGTAATTTGTCGCCATTCCACGAGTGTGTGCAATTTTAAAGCGTGACATGTTAGGTATCTATTTAGTTAGTGTAACATCATCTTTTACATTATCCAAAAAAACTGGCCCAACTTCACTGTTCAATTTTTCCTAAAAAATTTTGTTTGAAAGACCGCTGCGCAAATACAGTGTGGCATAAAATATTGCAACAATCGCTATTTTATTCTCTAGGGTCTCTGATAAAAAATATATAATGTTTGGGGGTTCTAAGTAATTTTCTAGAAAAAAATACTGATTATAACTTGTAAACAACAAATGTCAGAAATAGGCCTCGTCTGGAAGTGGTTAAGAGAAAATGTATTTATAAAACAAATGGGTGTTAGGCCCCAATCACACGATTGGACCAATCAGGTCCACCTGTCCGTTTTTCAGGCAGACCTGATCGGGCCACCCATTCTCCTCTATGGAGAGGCGGATGTCAGCGGAGATGTGTCCGCTGACACCCATCTGTCATCCGATCTGACAAAATCTGCTTAAAACAGACAGATGGCGATACATTTGCCATCCGTCCAGCGGGTTGAATCAGATGGGATTGGATAAAAATGGATATGCTGTCCATTGGGTCTCCTCATAGAGGAGAGCGGGACTCCGACAGGTCTGTCTCTGCACAGTGAGCAGAGACGGACCTGTCATCTGTCTGCTCAGCGGTAATCAACGGAGCAATCCCTGCTGAGCTAGCTGAGTCCGCCGAGTGGATCCACCCCATGAGAAAGGGGCCTTAGGAGTGACAATCCCATGGGGCCACTTCTCTATTTATGTATTTTGTGGCTCTGACATTCCAAACTGTAGTCAGTGGTTTCAGGCTTGTTTGGGGATCGTCAGTACAATGTATGGCTTCTATGGAGCAAGGTTTGGGAATGAATCATAAACTTTACCCAAACAGGGTATGGTAGGGTGTACGTAAAGCGGAGTTCCACCCATTTTTAATACGCTGGATTACATAAATGTATGTAATCCCCTTTAAAACGACTTTTACCAATGGAAACTTTTTTTTTTTGCTAGTAAATACCTTATTTTCTTGTTTATTCCTTCTCTCCTCACTTCCGGGTCCGATCGGCGATGACGTAATTCGGCTAATCGCAGTGTGTGCTGGGATGTATTCCATGCCAGAAATCTCGCAGTATTACCCAGGAGCTGAGCTGTACTGTGTGTATTGAGGCCGTGACCTGCCCCGCCTCCTCTCAGTGAGTTGTACTGTATGCATTGTATTCAGGCTGTGCTCTGCCCCGCCTCCGCCCCACCTCCTCTCAGTGAGGATATAATGCTTTCAGTCGGTACGGTACATGTTTAGGAGATATTTACAGTACCTATAGGTAAGCCTTATCATAGGCTTACCTATAGGTAAAAGTGTCAGAGGAGGGTTTACTTCCTCTTTAAATGAACCAAAGAGACCTCCATTATAGCAGTGTGAAGCACAGTATATCCTTCTTTATAAGAAGGCATCTGCATGGAGCTAGGTTTCAACTACTCAGGGGCTAAGTGGTTGGTCTCCTGTCTTGCAGCACTAGGCTTCTTTTTCAAATCCTAACCAGGACACTACCCCTGTGGAGCTTGTATGTTCTTCCTATGCTTGTGTGGGTTTTCTCCAGAAAATCTGGTTTCCTCCCACTCCAAAGACAGGCTGATACTGGCTCCTGTCTAAACTGACCCTGGTATGCGTATGAATGCATGTGGGGTAGATGCCTTAGATTTTAAGCTCCACAATATAAAGTGCTGTGTAAATTATCTGCTCTATATACAGTAAAAACCTGTTATAAGTATATGAGTGAAACATGTTGCAGAATGCAATACATCCACTAGGTGGCAGAATCTAACTGAGATAAACCTTCAGCACCCAGTAATGTCTGTGTTGTTACTTTTGTTACAAAGTATTATTAACCTCCCTGGCGGTATGATTGTTTCCGATTTTAGGTGCTGAAAGCGGCACCATTATTTTGCTAGTAATTAAAGACCAGCAGCCCAAACCAACTATTTACATATGATTTTTTTTTACTGTGCGTTCTTCTTTATAACATCTCGATAAAGTTTGAAACACAAAATCATAAATTATAATATAATAAATAACTATAAAAAGTTATATATATATATATATATATATATATATATTACAGTAAAAACTGCAGGCAAGGGCACTGGGGGGCAAACTAATGTCAATGTATTTTATTTAGTAATGTAATCCAATAGGATTACAATGTATCAGTGTGGTTTTTGTGTTTTACTTTTCAAATTTGCCGCTGGTTCCACCCCCCTGCGACGTGACGCTCGCAGGAGATGGAAGCCGGGGCACAGAGCATCAGGCGGAAGATCCGGCCGCCGTATGCTGCAGGAACACATCGCGGGATACTGGGGACAAGGTAAGTAACCTCTTCCAGGATCCAGCGATGCTCCCTGGTGGTACCCCGAGTGTGGCTCGGGGTTACCGCTAATGGCACTGAAATTCCACCCTGAGCCACACTCGGGAATACCGCTAAGGAGGTTAAGGCTGGGTTCACACTATTGCGAATTGGATAAGAGTTCCTCCGCATCCAATTCACATGTCAGGAGATTGTGGCATCTGGTATGGAACCTGTTCACAAATCTTCGGAGCGTCTCCAGTGCAAATTGCACAGGAGTCCTGTGCGTCTCCTGGTCCGTTTAAGGTCCAAATTCAGCAAGGAATCCAGATTGAAATCGGACCTGAAGTAGTGATCAGGAACGCACTGGACCCCTGCTGTGAGCCACTCTGTACGGCATTGTGAATATTTACATTCCATAACCCAAAACACAGTTATATTGATTTCGTTTTTATTTCTTTTTATGTATAAATCTAATAAACAGTGGTGTCACCTATAGTATTTTATACCAAAAATTAGGGATAGACTGATTATTGGCAAGGCCGATATATCGGGGGGGGCGATATGCACTTTCCCCGATATATCGGTATCGTCCCCCGGAACTGACCGATATTTTTGTGACGTCATTCTGCCTTCTTATGCCACCTCAGTCGCCTTGGACAGCCTCGTCTGGAGTCGGGACTAGTCTTGCGGGAGTGTATCACACCAATACACCCACCCACAGCTGCCTGGTGCCAGCCAGCCACCAAGCCACCCACATCCACAGGCCCTGTACCAGCCAGCCAGCCACAGGCCCTGTACCACCAAGCCAGCCAGCCACCCAGCCACCCACAGGCCCTGTACCATCATGCCAGCCACCCGCAGGCCCTGTACCTGCCAGCCACAGGCACTGTACCAGCTAGCCACCCACAGGCACTGTACCAGCCAGCCAGCCACCCACAGGCCCTGTACTAGCCAGCCACCCACAGGCCCTGTGCCAGCCACCCACCCACCACAGGGTGCCAGCCAGTCACCAACCATAGGGTGCCAGACAGACAGCCACCCACCACAGGGTGGCAGACAGACAGCCACCCACAGACAGCGTGCCAGACATCCAGCCACCCACAGACAGCGTGCCAGACATCCAGCCACCCACAGACCCTGTACCAGCCACCCACAGGCCCTGTACCAGCCACCCACAGGCCCTGTACCAGCCAGCCACAGGCACTGTACCAGCCGCCAGCCACAGGCACTGTACCAGCCAGCCGCCCACAGGCCCTGTACCAGCCAGCCACCTACCACAGGGTGCCAGCCAGCCACCCACCCACCACAGGGTGCCAGTTAGCCACCCACCACAAGGTGTGCAACAATATATATTGTTATATATAACAATATACACGATCGTGGGATCTCCGCTATTAAACACACACTTACACAAACTGGTAATTTTGATCCCTATGGTGAGTTTATAGTGTCCCTTTTACATTATATACTTTGTCACAATGTGTTTTCATTTAATGGCTCCCACTACCTCCAGGTGCAGGGCGTAGCGATGGGCACTTGTTGTGCCCCATCCTACGCCAACTTGTACCTGGGGGAGTGGGAGAAATTCTTCTTACACGACGATTCAACGTCTATGTACACGGACCACATTGTAATGTGGGTCCGGTACATAGACGATATTTTCATGTTATGGCAAGGCCCAACAGAACTGTTGCACAATTGTTTACTCAGAATGAACAAAAATGAATTTAACTTGACGTTCACCATGCACTTTGATCCAGGTTCCGTCACGTTCCTTGATGTGGAGGTCCATAAGGATGGGGATGGTGCTCTCCGCAGTGGTCTATACCGCAAGCCCACTGCGGGGAACACCATCCTACATGCCTCAAGCTTTCACCCTGAAACCCTCATTCGTTCGATCCCATTCGGACAATATCTAAGAATTAGGCGCAATTGCAAGGACTTCCAAAGTTTCCAGCTTGCTGCTAATAATCTAAGAGATAGACTCCTCCTCAGGGGCTATACAAAAACCACCCTTAAGAAGGCTTATAAAAAAGCAGCGGCATCCGACAGGAATGCTTTGCTGGCCCCTCGGACCTCCAAGGAGCCTGACGACACCCTGAGAATCATCATGAGATACTCTGAGCAACATCATAGTATAAGACAAATTGTTTCAAAATATTGGCATGTATTAACCTTGGACCCCACAGTGGGTAAACACGTCCCAGACCATCCCCAATTCACTTTTAGAAAGGTGCCAGCCCTGAAAGAAAGACTGGTCCAAAGTGAATTCAAAATGCATAAAAATCAAGATCCTTGCAAACTTAAAGGGACCTATATCTGTGGCAACTGCAAGTACTGTCGTTACATGCTAACTACAAAAAACCCAACACTTCCCAACGGCCAAACCTTTTTTCCAAGACATTTTGCAAACTGCCGCACCCACGGAGTGGTATATTTACTCCTCTGTGGGTGCGGCTGTTTTTATGTTGGTAAAACCAAGCTACCATTTTTTCAACGTGCGAACAGACATGTGAAAAGTATGAAAACCTGTAACCCCGACTTACCTTTAGGACGCCACACCAGTCTCGTACACGCAGGAAAGTTTCCAAAAATCAAGTTCCTAATTTTAGACAGAATCCATCCCAGTCCCCGTGGAGGGGACTGGAATAAAATTCTTTTACAGATGGAACTTCGTTGGATCTATCTTTTAAGAGCTACAGATCCACCAGGTCTGAATGAAATGGTTTCTTACAAACCCTTTCTAGAAGGGTTTACATCGGGTGGCATGGAACAATAGGCCCCCCTTTTTTCTGTGACATCTCTATATATTGCCTATGATTCACCTATAATTCCTTCCTCCCCTTGTCTTCATTAGTACCTTCCTTATTTCTTATCTTCTACCCAATCTACAAATCCCCAAATTGGCCATATACCCCGCTTATATACAGAGTTGTCAATAACCAATATTTATCACTGTATGATATTTAATGCAATGATGGTTCTTATTTTGTACCTCTTAAACATTGTAATCTGTTAAAAAAAAATTTCATTGTTTATTTTCTGTCATTTTTTTAGGCTCTGTCAAACCTAAAATACAAATCATGGGAGGACTCGTTGTTCTGTACTTGTCACAGATAGCTGATGTGCTACCATCCCTGCATTGGGTTGAATCGCTTTGTGGAAAAATTCCCCTAACGAAATGTTAACATAAATACGTTTACACTTTGTCAATCGGCATCCTCTTCTGAGTTATATTGTGCCCAGGAGACAGCCCGGCACGGGGGCGGACACCTTAATCGGTAGTCCGCCTTTGGGCTGTAGACCATTGGCTCTCTATGAGATCCTGTGGACTCGCCCATTCACTTCCGTTTGCGTTCCACGCCGGCGGAAGTGACCGTGCCGGTGGAACGCATTGGCCGCGCGAACTTCCGCTGCACTCCACAAGTGCGAATGTGCGGCGGGAGGTCTGTGCGGCGACTGCGCACCAGGAAATCCAATAGGGAACTGACCGAACGGAGGACACAAAGTAAGTATCACCAGCTGATCTGCATCTAAACTTAATCAACAGCCCTCTTATAAACAGCTCCCCTTCTAAGAGTGAAACATACCATTCACTCGCTGAAGGTGGACGCTTGCTGCACAACCCTTTGCCAAACTCTCCAAACGAACAAGGTAATAAAACCCGGATTTATTTTTTGAAATTGCCTGCTTTCTTATCTGCCTTTAAATATTGCTGCACATGCCAGAACCACTGGGTCCCCATTGTTAATACCGCTCTAATCTTTTTTAGAATTAGGTTTTTTTTACGCAAAACTACTTTTTTTTTTTTTTTTTCTTTTTCTTTTATTGGTATCTAACAACATTAACACTAGAGACAATTATGACTAAGAACTAGCTATCCTTTATATGATCTCTTTCACAGTTGAAAAGGCATGTGCAGCATATTGCGGCAGATTTGATTTTCAGCAGGGCAATCAGCTGATGTTCTATAAAAACAACTCTACCTACAAAACCCCACAAATCTCATTCTCTTTCTCCTCACCTGGCAGATTTCCCTTGCTTTGTGGATTTCAGCTGCCCCCAGTCAGCCTTACAGCTGATGGGCGCACTTAACTGGAGGATGCTTTTATAAATACTTCTATTTCTCAAATTATCGACTCTCCCTAAAGAAGCACTCAAATGCAGCGATGAGACCCACCCAGCCATCTGTTTTTAACTTCATTGGCAGGCATATATTCTAAACAGTTACACGGCAGACTCTGTAAGTGTTCTTTTGCCCTTGTATCTTTTTTGATATATGGACATTTCATCTGGATGACTTTAATCTGCATTTAATGTCCAATACAGTATTACATGATTTTCTGTATAAACTATATATTTGCAAATATTTTTCAAATATATTAATTATCCATATGGTTGATCATTTACAGACCGCTGCTTTAAGGTTGCCCCTGAAGAAGGAGTTGTGACTTATATCTTTGAAACGCGTTGGGCACATACCTCAATAGAGCGGTACCCTTCTGTCCATTTGACTGTATGAACTATACCAAGCTTGCCAATTGTTTTTAACCATTTATATTTGTATTTGTATATGTTATCATTATTTTTCAATAAAACTATCATTATTATATTTTTTTGTATCCATTTTCGTGCCTTAAAAGTCCCACCCCAAGGGGAATTTCCATTTTGATGTATACATTTGGGATGTGGCACTGTTTGGAGTGATCTCCCATGAGCACACCAATTGAACAATATACAGAAAGTGCTATAGAGATAAAGTGGCTGTGCTTAAATAATAAATTATTGACAGTCTCTTTAAGTGCCAAGTGCAATTGATATTGATGGTAACACAGTCCTTAGTGCAAAAAAAGTGCTGGTGCTAAATAATATCCAATTTCTGTTATACGGTCCTTATGATGTGTTTTCTGGAAAGTGCTGGTGCTCAATAAGATGCGATTCCGCATGCAGACATAGGGAGGAATATCCTTCACCAGGTGTACAGCCCACTTACCGGACGACCTCTTGGGGTTTAACGTGGGTAAATGGTCCCTTTTGTTGATCACAGATCCTCTGTGGGCTTTGGGATGTGTGTTCTAGGATCCAATCCACTGTATAGGAGGGGCTGTGTAGGTATCCTCTATGTGTCCGTCGGAACCCTCTCGCTCTTTCAATCTTCTCTTCTATCCGCGGCGGCCATCTTTCCGTCTGAGGAGAGTGCGATCGTCTGAGGAGAGTGCAATCACCAGTGAGAGTCCCCGGAGAGGCAAGGCTCTCATGGGCATTACTGGATCGAGAGGGCAGGGCCATCTTAACAAATGGGCACACTGGGAAGTTGCCCCGGGGCCCCACTTGCCCAGGGGGCCCCACCTGCCCAGTGACCTAGCCCCAGCCAAGCATTAGTCCAGATTCCCGTGTGCATCCTGCCGCCAAACTTAGTTGGTGGCAAGCGCCTGACGGCCATGGAGGGGGGGCCCACAACTACAGGAATGCCTGTCCACCTCCACGGGAACAGGCACACACAGGACAATTGAGTCTCACTCCCGTCCGTGTGTGTGTTCACCAGACCCAGCTGCCGAACTTGGAAGCTGTCATTAGCCTTGCACTGCTGTACCAATAAATATAGCCTTATTGATAATTTGCATTTTTATTCTCGTGGGTGATTGTGTAGGCAAGGCCCCAGTGCACTGCATTGCCCTTTAATGCTCTTAAGGTGACACTGTGAGAGGGGGCTCCAGTAAGTATTAGGGGGGCTGCTGCACACAGAAGGTTTTTAACCTTAATGTATAGAATGTGTGAAGGTGGAAAACCTTGTTCCTTTACAACAACCACTTTGAGTATGCATATCTCATAGCTGAAGATCCATGGGGAAGCTGACAAACACTTTAGTAGCCAGTGCTGCTACAGTGATTTTCTGGGTCCTGTGCTGAGCGGCTGCCCCACTGCACACTGACCACAGGGAATTGCTTGCCCGGCACCATTGCCATTTACAGAAAGCCTTATATATTTTTAGAGAATGCAAAGAATTTCCTGATTGGGCGAGGTGGAGATTGTGATAGAAACATCCTTCCCCATCCAATGAGATACCGACTTATTCTTGAGAAAAAAATACAGTATGTTCTATATAGGATTTCAAGACCAAGCAAGCAACCTTCTGTGACCAGTGCGCAGTGGGATAGCCACTTGGCACAGGACTAGGAAGATCACAGCTATTACTATAGTAGTGCTGATTAATGCATTGACTATCAGCTTCCACAGCAGTCCCTCGGGTGTGAGATATGCAATCCTAAAATTGAACCTCCACATTGGAATAGCCCCCATGTAGATATGGGGACTGGATCAAGAAAGTAATGGAAATTATGGAAGCTGAAGAATGGATAGCTACACGTAGGGGAAACAGAGGCCATCTGGGCAGCCAGAAAAAGATAAGCCACAGGGTCACATACGGTTTGCTCTAGTTTAGATATTGCTCTACTAGCACTAGCCAACCCCTCATTTTTGCAACTTGTCTAAGTGAACCAACAAAACTGAACATCTGAACCTTTCCTTGTCATTTTTTGATGGATGACCCTCTAGTCTTCATATCCTTTACATGGACGTGATGACAATATCACGTACTATTTAATTTAGGTCCAACATGACTGGTGCGCAGTCATGTTGGAACAGGAAGGGGCCATCCCCAAACTGTTCCCACAAAGTTGGGAGCATGAAATTGTCCAAAATGTCTTGGTATGCTGATGCCTTAAGAGTTTCCTTTACTGGAACTAAGGGGTGTTGTGGAAATGTTATTAGGACTAGAGTGGACATTTTTCAGGATGTGTTTTATTTAGCTTGTCATTCTGGCTCCTGTTGTCGGTTTGCTTGCAATACGCTCATTAGAATGTGTACGGGCGGACCGGTATTGAGGAAAGACTACTGGCAGTGAAAATTCGCTATTGCCACACCGATCCTCCTCCTGGCCAATCAGGAAGCGCCTCCGATACGCGCTTCCTGATTGGCTGCAAGGCAAACCCAATGCCATTGGCCTAGGAGGAGGCGGGAGCGGGAGGACTGCAGGAGACGCGCC
The DNA here is from genome assembly GCF_965119305.1 of Pelophylax lessonae. Taxonomy (NCBI): domain Eukaryota; kingdom Metazoa; phylum Chordata; class Amphibia; order Anura; family Ranidae; genus Pelophylax; species Pelophylax lessonae. The sequence continues at coordinate 90,237,222 of NC_138777.1, read as the reverse complement.
GGGGGACAGAGTGAGGAGAAGCCGCCACCGGGTAAGTGCATTGGTCTGGGGGGAAGCCCACACTGCATTGAAGGGGGCACGCACGCTGGTCTCTGCATTGATGGGGGCATGCTGTGGCGCTCTGCATTGATTGGGGGGCAGGCTGTGGCACTCTGCATTGATTGGGGGGCACGCTGTGGCACTCTGCATTGATTGGGGGCATGCTGTGGCACTCTGCATTGATTGGGGGCACGCTGTGGCATTCTGCATTGATGGGGGGCATGCTGTGGCACTCTGCATTGATTGGGGGCAAGCTGTGGCATTCTGCATTGATGGGGGCACGCTGTGGCATTCTGCATTGATGGGGGCACGCTGTGGCACTCTGCATTGATGGGGGCACGCTGTGGCACTCTGCATTGATTGGGGGGCACGCTGTGGCATTCTACATTGATGGGGGCACGCTGTGGCATTCTGCATTGATGGGGCATGCTGTGGCACTCTGCATTGATGGGGGCACGCTGTGGCACTCTGCATTGATTGGGGGGCACGCTGTGGCACTCTGCATTGATTGGGGGCACGCTGTGGCATTCTGCATTGATTGGGGGGCATGCTGTGGCGCTCTGCATTGATTGGGGGCACGCTGTGGCACTCTGCCTTGATTGGGGGCACGCTGTGGCACTCTGCCTTGATTGGGGGCATGCTGTGGCACTCTGCCTTGATTGGGGGGCATGCTGTGGCACTCTGCATTGATTGGGGGGCATGCTGTGGCACTCTGCATTGATTGGGGGCACGCTGTGGCATTCTGCATTGATGGGGGCATGCTGTGGCACTCTGCATTGATGGGGGCACGCTGTGGCACTCTGCATTGATTGGGGGGCACGCTGTGGCATTCTGCATTGATGGTGGCACGCTGTGGCATTCTGCATTGATGGGGGCATGCTGTGGCACTCTGCATTGATGGGGGCACGCTGTGGCACTCTGCATTGATTGGGGGGCACGCCGTGGCACTCTGCATTGATTGGGGGCACGCTGTGGCATTCTGCATTGATTGGGGGGCATGCTGTGGTGCTCTGCATTGATTGGGGAACGCTGTGGCACTCTGCATTGATTGGGGGCACGCTGTGGCACTCTGCATTGATTGGGGGCATGCTGTGGCATTCTGCATTGATGGGGGGCATGCTGTGGCACTCTGCATTGATGGGGGGCATGATGTGGCACTCTGCATTGATGGGGGTCATGCTGTGGCGCTCTGCATTGATCGGGGGCATGCTGTGGCGCTCTGCATTGATTGGGGGGCATGCTGTGGCGCTCTGCATTGATTGGGGGCATGCTGTGGCGCTCTGCATTGATTGGGGGGCATGCTGTGGCGCTCTGCATTGATTGGGGGCACGCTGGTCACTCATTTTTCTGTTTGCGCCCCCCCCCAAAAAAAAATTTTGAGCACCAGCCGCCACTGGCGTTTACAGTTCTACACGCTGGTTTCATTGTGTAGTGTTAGGCGCATATTCCCCTACATGTGGGTTTCATTGTTAACTATGGTGTGGATTTTCATTGTTTTCATTGTTAACTAGAGATGTATAGAACTGTTCGCCGGCGAACAGTTCCCGGCGAACTTAGCATGTTCGCGTTCGCCGCTGCTGGCGAACATATGCGATGTTCGGTCCGCCCCCCATAAGACATCATTGAGGCAAACTTTGACCCTGAACTTTACAGTCAGCAGACACATTTCCAGCCAATCAGCGTACCTCCCTCCCACACCCTCCCACCTCCTATAAATAAGCAAGGGCAGCATCCATCTTAGATCATTCTGAAGCAGTGTGTGTAGTGAGAATAGGGAGAGAGCTGCTGCTGCTGCTGCTGCTGTTAAGCTAGGGACAGTTAGTCAGTGTTCCTGGTCTTGCAGTGTTCTTGGTCCACTACTGCTGTAATATCAGCACCCCAAAAAGCCCTTCTAAGGGCTGGTATTTGTGGTTTTTTTTTTTTTTATATATATATATATATATATACCTAGCGTCCCCAAAAGCCCTTTTAAGGGCTGGTAATTGAGTTGTTTCTTCATATATATATATATATCTATATCTATCTAGTGTCCCCAAAAGCCCTTTTAAGGGCTGGTAATTGAGGATTTTTTTATTTTTATATATATACATATATATATATATATATATAGTGTCCCCAAAAGCCCTTTCAAGGGCTGGTAAGGTAATAGATTTTTTTCTTTATATATATATATATATATATATCTATTGTACACTGCAGTTGCCTGCCCGCTGTGTGTGAGAGGCCACAGACCTACCACAGACTGTACTGTGTGCACACCACACTCATTTCGGGTGGCACAGGCACAGTACCTGGCATTTTAAAAAATATTTTTTTTTTCTCTGTCATAATTGCAGTGAGTGCTGTGTCAGGTCCACAGAGTGCACTGTACCCACTGCAGTGCACTGCCCACCACTGATATATATACGTTGGCACAGCATCTTGTTGCAATAAATTGAAAAAAAAAATATTTTTTATTATTGCAGTTGCCTGGGCTGCCAGTGACTGTCAGGTCCACAGAGTGTACTGTGCCCACTGCAGTGCCACTGTGTGCCCACCCACCACTGATATATAAGGTGGCACAGCAGCTTGCAAAGTAAAAAAAAAATATATATTTTTTTAAATTGCAGTTGCCTGGGTGCCAGTGACTGCTGTCAGGTCCACAGAGAGTGTACTGTGCCACTGCCCACCCACCACTGATATATAAGGTGGCACAGCAGCTTGCAAAGTAAAAAAAATATATATATTTTTTTAAATTGCAGTTGCCTGGGTGCCAGTGACTGCTGTCAGGTCCACAGAGAGTGTACTGTGCCACTGCCCACCCACCCACCACTGATATATAAGGTGGCACAGCAGCTTGCAAAGTAAAAAATATATATATATTTTTTTAAATTGCAGTTGCCTGGGTGCCAGTGACTGCTGTCAGGTCCACAGAGAGTGTACTGTGCCACTGCCCACCCACCACTGATATATAAGGTGGCACAGCAGCTTGCAAAGTAAAAAAATATATATATATTTTTTAAATTGCAGTTGTCTGGGTGCCAGTGACTGCTGTCAGGTCCACAGAGAGTGTACTGTGCCACTGCCCACCCACCACTGATATATAAGGTGGCACAGCAGCTTGCAAAGTAAAAAAAAATATATATATTTTTTAAATTGCAGTTGCCTGGGTGCCAGTGACTGCTGTCAGGTCCACAGAGAGTGTACTGTGCCACTGCCCACCCACCACTGATATATAAGGTGGCACAGCAGCTTGCACTCATAGTACAACAGTAACAACACATTAAAAAAAAAAATGACAGGCAGAGGCAGGCCACCCCGCAAGGGCCGTCGTGGTCGTGGTGCTGTGATTTCCTTAGGCTCTAGAATAATGCCCAGTGTTCAGAGGCCACCACAGCCCCTGAACTCAAAAAATTCTGAGGCCATAGTTGACTGGCTTACACAGGACACCCAATCGTCTACAGCTTCCGCTCGGAACCTTAATGCACCATCCTCCTCCAGCTCAGCTTCGGGCACCTCTCAATTTACCACTCGCCAGCCCGCCGGCACCACCACCAACACTAGCACCACAGCCGCTTCACTTGATCCGTCAGAGGAGTTATTTTCACATCAGTTTGAAGAAATAAGTGATGCGCAACTATTAGTGCCAGAGGATGTAGATAACGGGGATATGTCTCAGTCAGGCAGCATTATACACATGGACGTACATTGTGATGATGATGATGTTGTACCTGCTGCTGCTGCCTTTGCTGAGTTGTCAAGTGAAGCGGCTGATGATGACGATGTGTCTGTGGATGTCACCTGGGTGCCTGCTCGAAGAGCAGAAGAAGAGGGGGAAAGTTCAGATGGGGAGACAGAGAGGAGGAGGAGACGAGTTGGAAGCAGGGGGAGGAGGTCATCGCAAGGAGCTAGTGGCGCAGTCAGACAGCATGTAGATTCGGCACCCGGGGTCAGCCAGACAGCACGCCAATCAACGCAAGCTGTTGCCACCACCAGAATGCCGTCCTTGCAAAGCTCAGCAGTGTGGCATTTTTTTTGTGTGTCTGCCTCTGATATCAGCGATGCCATTTGTAACCTGTGCCAAAAGAAACTGAGTCGTGGGAAGTCCAACACCCACCTAGGTACAACTGCTTTGCGAAGGCACATGATCTCACATCACAAACGCCTATGGGATCAACACATGAGTAAAAGCAGCACACAAACTGAAAGCCACCATCCTCCTCCTGGTCCAGCATCTTCAGCCACGTCAACCACTGCTGTCCTCCATGCCCCCTATCAACAACCCGCCCCTCCGCCTCTCACCTTCAGCAGTTCCTGCTCGTCACCTGCCCACAGTCAGGTGTCTGTGAAGGAAATGTTTGAGCGCAAAAAGCCAATCTCGCAGAGTCACCCCCTTGCCCGGCGTCTGACAGCTGGCTTGTCGGAACTCTTAGCCCGCCAGCTTTTACCATACAAGCTGGTGGAGTCTGAGGCCTTCAAAAAATTTGTCGCTATTGGGACACCGCAGTGGAAGGTACCCAGCCGAAATTATTTTTCACAAAAGGCAATCCCCAACCTGTACTCTATTGTGGAAAAAGAAATCATGTCACGTCTGGCACACAGTGTTGGGGCAAGGGTCCATCTGACCACTGATAGCTGGTCTGCAAAGCACGGTCAGGGCAGGTATATAATGTACACTGCGCATTGGGTAAACCTGCTGGCGGCTGCCAAGCATGGAATGCGTGGCTCTGCTGCAGAGGAGTTGGTGACACCGCCACGACTTGCAGGCAGGCCTGCTGCCACCTCCTCTACTCCTCCTACTCCATCCTCTTTGCTAACCTCCTCGGCTGAGTCCTCTTCTGCTGTTGCGTCTTGCTCCACACCAACTGCACCCCCCCAGCTCCCCAGGGGCTATTCCACATGCCGGATACGACAGTGTCACGCTGTCTTGGGGTTGACTTGCCTGAAAGCAGAGAGTCACACCGGACCAGCACTACTGTCCGCCCTGAATGCACAGGTGGATCAGTGGCTGACCCCGCACCAACTGGAGATCGGCAAAGTGGTGTGTGACAACGGGAGCAATTTGTTGGCGGCATTGAATTTGGGCAAGTTGACACATGTGCCGTGCATGGCACATGTGTTGAATCTGATTGTGCAACGTTTTGTGCAGAAGTACCCAGGCTTACAGGACGTCCTCAAGCAGGCCAGGAAGGTGTGTGGCCATTTCAGGCGTTCCTACACGGCCATGGCGCACTTTGCAGATATTCAGCGGCGAAACAACATGCCAGTGAGGCGCTTGATTTGCGACAGCCCGACACGTTGGAATTCAACACTGCTAATGTTCGACCGCCTGCTCCAACAAGAAAAAGCGGTCAACGAGTATTTGTATGACCGGGGTGCTAGGACAGCCTCTGCGGAGCTGGGTATTTTTTTTGCCACGCTACTGGACGCTCATGCGCAATGCCTGTAGGCTCATGCGTCCTTTTGAGGAGGTGACAAACCTAGTGAGTCGCACTGAAGGCACCATCAGCGACATCATCCCATATGTTTTTTTCCTGGAGCGTGCCCTGCGAAGAGTGCTGGATCAGGCCGTAGATGAGCGTGAAGAGGAAGAGGAAGAGTTGTGGTCACCATCACCACCACCAGAAACAGCCTTACCATCGATTGCTGGACCTGCGGCAACACTGGAAGAGGAGTGTGAGGAAGAGGAGTCAGAGGAGGAATGTGGCTTTGAGGAGGAGGAACACCAACCACAGCAGGCATCCCAGGGTGCTCGTTGTCACCTATCTGGTACCCGTGGTGTTGTACGTGGCTGGGGGGAAGAACACACCTTCAATGACATCAGTGAGGACGAGGAATTGGACATGAGTAGCTCGGCATCCAACCTTGTCCAAATGGGGTCTTTCATGCTGTCATGCCTGTTGAGAGACCCTCGTATAAAAAGGCTGAAGGAGAACGACCTGTACTGGGTGGCCACGCTACTAGACCCCCGGTATAAGCAGAAAGTCTGTGACATGTTACCCAATTACCGGCAGTCGCAAAGGATGCAGCAGCTACAAAATAAGTTAAAAACTATGCTCTACACAGCGTATAAGGGTGATGTCACAGCACAACGGGAATCCAACAGGGGAAGAGGTGAAAGTAATCCTCCTCCTACCACCACAACCACGCCGGCAAGGACAGGACGCTTTACAGACGTCTTGTTGATGGAGGACATGCAGAGCTTTTTTAGTCCTATGCATCGCCACAGCCCTTCGGGGTCCACCCTCAGAGAACGACTCGACCGACAGGTAGCAGACTACCTTGCCTTAACTGCAGATATCGACACTCTGAGGAGCGATGAACCCCTTGACTACTGGGTGTGCAGGCTTGACCTGTGGCCTGAGCTATCCCAGTTTGCCATTGAACTTCTGGCCTGCCCCGCTTCAAGTGTGCTGTCAGAAAGGACCTTCAGCGCAGCAGGAGGTATTGTCACTGAGAAGAGAAGTCGCCTAGGTCAAAAAAGTCTTGATTACCTCACGTTTATTAAGATGAATGAGGCATGGATCCCGAAGGGACTGACAGTGGGGGATGCATTTGACTAAAAAAGGCCTGGTGATGACTGAGATGCCTTGGCCTAAAAATGGTCCACACGCTGCTGTATATAATCATTCTCTGCATGCCGGATGACTTACGTGACGTCTCCGCCACCAACTACGGTTCAAGCAGCAATGTTTTAGTGCACTTTCTGCCTTAAAACCTCAATTTTTCAGGCCGCTGCTACAGCAGCGGCTGCAACAATAGCTACTTTTTCATGCATGTGTACATGCCTAATTTTTCTGGCCTCTGGTGCTACACTGTGGCGGCAAAAAAACAAAAAACAAAAAAAAAGGCACATACATGTGTCAATTCCCCTTCGTGATCGTTACCTTGTCGTGGTGAAGGGGCTTGCGTATCACAATGAAGCGATCACCTCTAGGATTGTGTTGGCACACCCCAGATGATAAGGTCGTTGCTTCATTGTGTACAGACCAAAAGCGATCCGCAGGATAATTTTTCATAAAAAAAAACATTCATTTTCTTTCATTCTTTCTGCGGAGCTGGGTATTTTTTGGCCGCGTTACTGAATGCTCATGAACAATGGCTGTAGGCTCATGCGTCCTTTTGCGGAGATGACAACCCTGGTGGTCAGTCGAACCCAAGGCAACATCATCGACCTCATCCCATATGCGTTTTTTCTGGAGCGTGCCCTGCGAAGAGTACTGGATCAGGCTGTAGATGAGCATGAAGAGGAAGAGTTGTGGTCCTCATCACCACCAGAAGCAGCCTTGTCGTTGTCAATTGCTGGACCTGTGGCAACGCAGAGAGAGGAGTCTGAAGAAGAGAAGTCAGAGGAGGAAGGTGGCTTTGAGGAGGTGGAATACCAGCCACAGCAGGCGTCCCAGGGGGCTTGTTCTCACCTTTCGGGGACCCTTGGTGTTGTATGTGGCTGGGTGGAGGAAGAGACCTTCAATGATGTCAGTGAGGACAAGGAACGGGACATGGCTAGCTTGGTATCCAACCTTGTGCAAATTGGGAGTTTGCGGTTGTGCAAATGGACTGACTGACTGTTAAACGGGGAGTTTGGTCTGTCAGAGTTTCGTCTGTCACTGTGAAGCGGGCAACGGGCGTAACCCTTACACTACTTGACCGATAAAACATCATACCTGATCGTATTCACACACTGGATGTTTTAGTGCTGGTTTACACTGCCGCTACCACTAAAGTAGCGTCGCTTCCAGTGCGACTTTGGCGCGACTTAGCGCGACTTTGGCGCGACCTCATCGCGAGGTGACTTTTTATTTGGCCAATCACAATATCATGTTTTGTTACCGTCACCTAATTTCCTTTTCCTGTTTTTTGTTTTACATATTTCCCCATGTGTGCAGTGTTGTCTGTGTCATAGCTCAACTGATAGGCATGTTTGCCTTGGCATATCATATTTCAGCTTGCCAGAAAGAAAAAAAGACAGCTGGAAAGACACTGCATTAGTTTTCTACTAAAAATCATAAGAAAAATGCTGTTTTTTTTGGGTTGTGGACATACTACAGAGCTGAAACTTGACAGGTACACTTTTTAGACCCCCCAGACACTAAATACAAAAAATGACATGCCTGCCTAAAAAAATGCCCGATAAATGCCTGCAAGAGAAAAAGACAGCCGCAGAGAAGCCGTATTCCTGAAAATATAAGAAAAATGCTGTTTTTTAGGGGTTCTGGACATGCTACAGATCTGAAACTTGACAGGTACACTTTTGTGACCCCCCAGACACTAAATACAAAAAATGACATGCCTGCCTAAAAAAATGCCCGATAAATGCCTGCAAGAGAAAAAGCCAGCCGCAGAGAAGCCGTATTCCTGAAAATATAAGAAAAATGCTGTTTTTTAGGGGTTCTGGACATGCTACAGATCTGAAACTTGACAGGTACACTTTTGTGACCCCCCAGACACTAAATACAAAAAATGACATGCCTGCCTAAAAAAATGCCCGATAAATGCCTGCAAGAGAAAAAGACAGCCGCAGAGAAGCCGTATTCCTGAAAATATAAGAAAAATGCTGTTTTTTAGGGGTTCTGGACATGTTACAGAGCTGAAACTTGACAGGTACACTTTTGTGACCCCCCAGACACTAAATACAAAAAATGACATGCCTGCCTAAAAAAATGCCCGATAAATGCCTGCAAGAGAAAAAGCCAGCCGCAGAGAAGCCGTATTCCTGAAAATATAAGAAAAATGCTGTTTTTTAGGGGTTCTGGACATGCTACAGAGCTGAAACTTGACAGGTACACTTTTTAGACCCCCCAGACACTAAATACAAAAAATGACATGCCTGCCTAAAAAAATGCCCGATAAATGCCTGCAAGAGAAAAAGCCAGCCGCAGAGAAGCCGTATTCCTGAAAATATAAGAAAAATGCTGTTTTTTAGGGGTTCTGGACATGCTACAGAGCTGAAACTTGACAGGTACACTTTTGTGACCCCCCAGACACTAAATACAAAAAATGACATGCCTGCCTAAAAAAATGCCCGATAAATGCCTGCAAGAGAAAAAGACAGCCGCAGAGAAGCCGTATTCCTGAAAATATAAGAAAAATGCTGTTTTTTAGGGGTTCTGGACATGCTACAAAGCTGAAACTTGACAGGTACACTTTTGTGACCCCCCAGACACTAAATACAAAAAATGACATGCCTGCCTAAAAAAATGCCCGATAAATGCCTGCAAGAGAAAAAGCCAGCCGCAGAGAAGCCGTATTCCTGAAAATATAAGAAAAATGCTGTTTTTTAGGGGTTCTGGACATGCTACAGAGCTCAAACTTGACAGGTACACTTTTTAGACCCCCCAGACACTAAATACAAAAAATGACATGCCTGCCTAAAAAAATGCCCGATAAATGCCTGCAAGAGAAAAAGCCAGCCGCAGAGAAGCCGTATTCCTGAAAATATAAGAAAAATGCTGTTTTTTAGGGGTTCTGGACATGCTACAGAGCTGAAACTTGACAGGTACACTTTTGTGACCCCCCAGACACTAAATACAAAAAATGACATGCCTGCCTAAAAAAATGCCCGATAAATGCCTGCAAGAGAAAAAGACAGCCGCAGAGAAGCCGTATTCCTGAAAATATAAGAAAAATGCTGTTTTTTAGGGGTTCTGGACATGCTACAGAGCTGAAACTTGACAGGTACACTTTTTAGACCCCCCAGACACTAAATACAAAAAATGACATGCCTGCCTAAAAAAATGCCCGATAAATGCCTGCAAGAGAAAAAGACAGCCGCAGAGAAGCCGTATTCCTGAAAATATAAGAAAAATGCTGTTTTTTAGGGGTTCTGGACATGCTACAGAGCTGAAACTTGACAGGTACACTTTTTAGACCCCCCCAGACACTAAATACAAAAAATGACATGCCTGCCTAAAAAAATGCCTGCTAAATGCCTGCAAGAGAAAAAGCCAGCCGCAGAGAAGCCATATTCCTGAAAATATAAGAAAAATGCTGTTTTTTAGGGGTTCTGGACATGCTACAGAGCTGAAACTTCACAGGTACACTTTTTAGACCCCCCAGATGCTAAATCCAAAGAAATTTTTTATTTTTATTTTTTTTTAATTTTTCCAATAATTGGCTCTCTATCAAAAAATTATAATTTTTAAGAACTTTTTTTTGCGTGATCCCTCTCCGGCATGCCACAGTCCAGGTGTTAGTCCCCTTGAAACAACTTTTCCATCACTATTGTGGCCAGAAAGAGTCCCTGTGTGTTTTAAAATTCGCCTGCCTATTGAAGTCTATGGCGGTTCGCCCGGTTCGCCGGTTCGCGAACATTTGCCGATGTTCGCGTTCGCCGTTCGCGAACCGCGAATTTTAGGTTCGCGACATCACTATTGTTAACTATGGATTTCCATACACCAATGGCGGGAAGCCATGCACGCTGCTCTGCTCATTCATGATCGTGTACTCCCCCTTTCTATTGTATATTTGAATGTATACAGGTGTGTCATTGGCTGATTCTATGTGAGTAACTTATGTCAAGTGACTGTACATTTGGAACTGATTGGCTGATGTTGTATAGCCATTACTTCCTGCTGTTATCCCTGTGTTGTCCCATAAACAAACGGACCCCAATGCTTTGGGCAGGACATTCTACCAAGCATCCAATGTGATAGCAGCCTGTGTGTCTGTATTACTGGGTACTGCTGAGCGCGCTCCATTACCTTATACAAAAGAGCTGAGAACTACGCTTTTTAGCACAACAGGATTAGTTGTGCTTGGCGTATATTAATATCCAAAAGTGCACTTATTAGCGCAACAGAGTTACTTGCACATCAAGCGTACATTAGGATCCAAGAGAGGGGCCAAGTCCAACCGCTAAAAAAAACAACCCGCACCATAATCCCCCCTCCACCAAATTTATTTTGGACCAGTGCACAAAGCAAGGTCCATAAAGACATGGATGAGCGAGTTTGGGGTGGAGGAACCCACCTGGGCTGCACAGAGTCCTGACCTCAACCCAATAGAACACCTTTGGGATGAATTAGAGTGGAGACTGAGAGCCATGCCTTCTCGTCCAACATCAGTGCCTGACCTCACAAATACATTTCTGAAAGAATGGTCAAACATTCCCATAGACACACTCCTAAACCTTGTGGACAGCCTTCCCAGAAGAGTTGAAGCTGTTATAGCTGCATAGGGTGGGCCAACTCAATACTGAACCCTACAGACTAAAGGCCCGTACACACGATAAGAAAATCTGTAGGGAAAATTAGTCCGACGACCGATCTGTCGATTTTCGGATTGTTAGTATGGTGCTTTCTACAGCCGAGTCCGACTTTTCGGCTGACAAAATCCTGATGTGCAGGCTATATAATTTTTGTCGTCCCTTAAACAACGTCCGATTTTCATCTCATTAGTACAGATTTCAATGGAAAAAAAATCTTAAGAGCAAGACTAGGCATGCTCAGAGACGAAAGAACACATACAAAGCAATCCATCATATGACATCACTTCTGAAGTAGAATTCTGTCGTACGGGAAAATTCGTATGAAAATAACCTCTTCACTTTCCACATCTGACTAGCATGCCATAGTTCGATAATCTGATCGTGTGTACGGGGCTTTAGACTGGGATGCCATTATAGTTCATGCGCGTGTAAAGGCAGGCGTACCAATACTTTTGGTAATATAGTGTACCACTGATTTAAGTGTACCGAAGAGTTTTTTCCTGTTGTTAGAGAACCATTACATACCAGTAAGCATGATTATGTACATTTCTCTAATGTTGTTGTTTCTCCATTTTCTATGATATTTTTCTATCATATGGAGTATAGCACCCTTATTTTTGGATACTAGCCTTCTGATTGTACATTTGAAGATACTGAGATGTACGCAGCTATTATTCACACGTTATTTGCATTATATTTTATGTGCCTTTTCTTTTTTGGAAAACTAAAATAAAGATTACACAAAAAAAAAAAAAAATGGAACCTCTAGAACAGGGGTCTCCAAACTTTTCAAACAAAGGGCCAGTTTACTGTCCTTCAGACTTTTGGGGGGTCGGATTATGGCCAGTGGGGGTAGAAAATATCCAGCATCAGTGAGAATAAACATGGTCGCAGGGTTGGTGGTCAGCAAGAGGAGGAGTAGCACCACATCATTGGTTTTATTGGGAGGAATAATACACCATCATTGGTATCAGTGGAAGAAATAATGCCCCACAGTAGATGTCAGTGGGAGGAATAATGCCCCGAGGGCCAGATAAAAGCAAGCAAAGGGCCGCATCTGGCCCTCGGGCCACAGTTTGGAGACTCCCTGCTCTAGAAATAATTATATCTACCTGCCAGTGATGTGATGGTAACATTCCTTGCCGGCTGGACATTAGACCTTTTGATTGGCCAGCAGTGGAAAGTGACATCATCACACACATGCGCATGGGAGTCAGTATTTCCGGTACAGCCAGGGTGCCGGCAATTGCGCATGCGCAGCTCAGTGTGTATTCCATAGAAGAATGCAAGCTGGCTGTTGTGTGTTCATACAGAGCAGACCTAGCATGTCTCTTTTGCCTGCTTGCACTCTTCTTAGGTTTAGTTCCCCTTTAAATTGTGCCAACCTGGACCAAGAACTTGGCAATAGAGATTACTGACGGAGTAGGGTTGCCACCTCATCCCTTTACCACTTCCGGACTGCCCACCGCATATATACAACGGCAGGGCAGCCCGGCAAAATCACTTACATGTACTCGATTTTGTGCATAGGCTTTTCGGGGGCATGTGCGTGCCGCCCCTGCTTTTATTGGACGCAGCGGGAGCCAATCAGCGGGTCCGGCGGCCACCAATCGTTCCGTGTAATGACAGGACGGTGGTCTGCCTATGTAAACAAGGCTAACTGCTGTTTTGTCACAGAGGCAGAGAGAGATCTTGTGTTTCAGCTACAGATCTCTATTTTCCTCTAGTGCATCCAGTCCCAGTACAGTTAGAAAGCACTCCCTAGGACAGTGATGGGGAACCTCGGCAACCCCAGATGTTTTGGAACTACATTTCCCATGATGCTCATGCACTCTGCAGTGTAGTTGAGCATAATGGGAAATATAGTTCCAAAACATCTGGGGTGCCAAGGTTCGCCATCACTGCCTAGGAGCACACTTAACCCCTTGATACCCCCGGTGTTAACCCCTTCCCTGCCAGTGTCATTTATACTGTAATTTTTTTTTTTTTTTAGCACTGATCACTGTATTGGTGTCACTGGTCCCCAAAAAGTGTCACTTAGTGTCAGATTTGTCCGCCGCAATGTCGCAGTCCCGTTAAAAATTGCTGATCGCCGCCATTGCTAGTAAAAACATACAAAAAAAAAATTAAAAGTCCATAAATGTATCCCATAAACTGTAGACGCTATAATTTTTGCGCAAACCAATCGATATACACTTATTAGGATTTTTTTTTTTTACCAAAAATATGTAGCAGAACATTTTTTTATTGCAAATGTTTTAAAGCAGAAAGTAAAAAATACATATTTTTTCCAAAATTGTTTTTTTTTTTTATTTATAGCGCAAAAAATAACCGCAGAGGTGATCAAATACCACCAAAAGAAAGCTCTAATTGCGGGGGAAAAAAAACACATCAGTTTGTATTTGGGTACAGTGTCACACGATCGCGCAATTGTCAGTTAAATCAACGCACTGCCGCATCGCAAAAAATAGCCTGATCAATATGGCGGTAAAACCTTCTGGAGCTGAAGTGGTTAAACCAGGACACATATTAATTACACAGGTTCTGAGGCTGATATACTGCAGATAAGGCACTGAGTGAGTTTAATTACCACATTAATCAGCCACAGAACCTGTGTCATTAATATGTCCTGGTTTAAAGGGACGAAGTGGCAGCCCTAGCCTTTTGCCTGCTTGCACTCTTCTTAGGTTTAGTTGCCCTTTAAATTGTGCCAAGCCGGACCAGGAACTTAGCAATAGAGATCACCAATGGAGTTCTACCTCTGCTCCTTATATAACCGCGGTGCCGTAGCTGCTGTCCTTCCCTGACACACTGTCACTGTATGGAAGGCGCACTGCCCTCTGCACGTGCTTCTTATTGATTATCAGTACAATGTTTAACATAATGGAATTCAATGGGCGGAAGCTGTGGTTGCTATAGTTACCCCTGCATCCAATCCTCCTCTGAGCCCACGCATGGCCCGAGAGTCACCAGCTTTCTATTGGCTGAGTGGAGGCGTGGCCTTACAATCTGTCTCGTGATTGGCTACATAGACTACTAACACTATAGGAAGAGTTGACATGAGCAGATCTAGATTTAAAGAGACAGCGACGTGACAGTGCAGACGCCCCCCATCCAGGTATGTGTGAAGGAGCTTGTTGTGACTGTATATTGTAGAGCTTTATATGGGGGGGAGGGCTGGGTATTGTCCTATGTAATATATATAGGGGGGGGGGGCAGGGTGCTGCTGACCTGTCCTGGTGTGTTCCAGGAAGTGTCCCCGATATCACAGATAGGGTTGTCACCTCATCCCTTTAAACCAGGACACACATTAATTACACAGGTTCTGTGGCTTAGTGCCTTATCTGCATTAAATTAGCCTCAGAACCTGTGTACTTAATATGTGCTCTGATTTAAAGGGATGAGGTGGCAATCCTAATCACAGATGACCTCCATGTACTCTATGTAGTGATTGGAGGAGACCCCATAGCAATGAGGGGAGTATTCTGTACATTGGTGCATGGGAATCCAGTACAGGTGGGGGATGGGCCTATCCAAAGCTTTTGTAGGGTGATGGTGAAGTGTAGAACAAAAGCAAAGTGAACCTGTCAGCCCTCTACTGCCAGCCTCCTCCTGAACATGCTCCTTGCCTTTAAGGACTTAGTTTATTAGTATCACCCTCTGAAGAGTGATCCACTATGGATCGCTTTTCAGCAGTCATTTGACAGTGTTTTTTTCTTTTTTTACCTCCTAAAAGCCACCATGCTGCACAGAAGATATAAAAAAAAAAATAAAAAACCCCCAGCGGTGCAGGATTCCCACTAGCATATTAAAATACATTTATTGTAACCAAAAACATAGCACACTTAGGCTGGCCATACACTATACAATTTTCTTGTTCAACTTTCCTTTTAGATTTACCAAAACCATGTAATATAGGGTCAAATCTAAACACTTTCAATTTGTATGCAATCAGGCAGGCCCTTGCACTACATAGTTTAAGGTAAATCTAAAGGAAATTGAATAAGAAAATTGTATAGTGTATGGCCAGCCTAGGGCCCCTTTCACACGGGCTTTCCAATCAGGTCCACCTGTCAGTTTTTCAGGCAGACCTGATCGGAGGCTCCATGCACCCCTATGGGGCACCGGATGTCAGCAATGATATCTCTGCTGACACCCGCTGCTATCCGATCCTGTCTGTGAAATTCAGACGGATGGTAACCCTATTTTCCATCTGTCTAGAGCAGCCTTTCTCAACCATTTCAGCACAGAGGAACCCTGGAAATGAATTTCTGGTCTCGGGGAACCCCTGCTAAAAATAGAAAAATCTACAACTCATGACACATTAGTGTGACAGTCAGTGGGAAGAATGCTCCTTACTCTTGTCATCATTGGGAAGAATTACCCCCTTACAGATGGCTAAAGAGAACAATGGTGTCATTGGAAACGTATCTGACCATTGCTCAAGGAACCCCTAGCAACTTCAGAGGAACCCTAGTTGAGAAACCCTGGTCTGGAGGATCGGATGAAAACGGACAGTTTAATTTGATCTCCCATAGAGGAGAGCGGGGATCTGACAGCTCTGTCTCTGCAAAGTAAGCGGAGAGGGACCTGTCATCCGCCTGCTCAGTGGGGATCGGCGGATCGCTCCACGCTTGGCAAAACGGATTGTGAAAGGACCCTAAAGGCTCGTACACACTAAGAAAATCGGGCGAGAATTTTCATCCAAAGAACTTTCGTACGATCTCTGTATAGTGCGTACACCACTTTCTACAGCCAATTCCGACCTTCTAAACGAAAATTTCCAAAGGGACAAGCTCCAAAATGTTTCTAATTTGGGAACAGATCGAACGTTTTTCGATTAATGCATACCATTTTCGTACGGCTTTAGAATGGGAATAATCAGAAACGATGAACAAGAAAAATAGCCTTTGTCATATGAGAATTTTCATAGAAATTTTCTTTCATAAGTTCCGATTTGCTGTAAAACAACGAGGAAAATCGGACAATTGTTCACCTGATTTTCTTATAGTCTGTACCCTACTATATTGGGGACTCTTCACATCCGCACAGGGATCACATGTGGGCATCAATGGGTGTTGGAAAGCAGCACCAGTTCAAAAACTATCATATCATTTTGCCCCTGTATAAATCATTAGTAAGACCTTATCTGGAAAATGCAGTTCAGTTTTGGGCACCAGTTCTTAAAAAGGATATCAGAGAACTGGAGAAAGTGCAACCAAACTTAATATAAGGCATGGAGGAGCTCAGCTATGATGAAAGATTAGAGGAACTGAATGCAGGGCTTATTTTCAGCAGTTCCGGCACCTCCAGAATTGAATATTATGTAATGGGAAGGGGCGCTGGTGTGTGCTGGAGGTTCTATTGATATTGGCTGCTGGGGAATCTATTGTTGCTGTAGGGGATCTATTTATGCAGAGTAAGCCGGTCTTGTGTTGCCGGGGAGGTCTTCTGTTGCTCGTGGGGGATCTATTGTTGCTAGGGTGAGCCTTGTGTTGCTGGGAGGGATCTACTGTTGAAGGAGGAGTCTTTGTTGCTGGCTGCTGGTGAGTCTATTGATGCTGGCTACTGGGGAATCTATTGTTGCTGTAGGGGATCTATTTTTACGGAGGAAGCGTGTCTTGTGTTGACGGGGAGGTCTTCTGTTGCTCGTGATGGATCTATTGTTGCCAGGGTAGGTTTTGTGTTGCTGGGAGGGATCTTTGTTGCTGTCTGCTGGTGGGTCTATTGATGCTGACTACTGGGGAATCTATTGTTGCTGTAGGGGGTCTCATTTTTGCAGGGGGGGGGTCCTATTGCTGCTGGGGAGGTATATTGTTGCTGCTGGGAATGGTCTTATGTTGCAGGGGGTCAATAGTTGCTGAGATGGATCTACTGCTGATGGAGAGGTCTAATGTTGCTCGCTGCTGGAGGGTCTATTGATGCTGGCTGTTGGTAGTCCGTTGTTGCTGGGTGGATCTATTGTTGCTGGGGTTTCTATTGTTGCTAGATCTATTTTACTGCCTTTCTTGTTCTCATTAACTAATTCCATACAAAATACTTAGCACCACAAGATGATACCTAAAAAGAGAAACAGAAGAGTGCCTCTAAGTGTAATATTTATTGTGCAATTTTTGAACAAGTAGCCAAGTTAAAACTCACATGGAGTACATAATCAAAAGGCTCCTCTGTGGGTGACGATCCAGCAACGGGGCGATCAGTGCCTCCGATCCAGGATGGTGTAATGCCGCAGTGTGACAGGGAACTCGCCAGCGAGGACTGAGTGGTTCCGGGTAGAAGCTGGAAGGATGGCGATGTGGAGCTGTTGATATCAGTGAGAGGAATAGCACCCCATCATTGGTGTCAGTCAGTGGGAGGAATAGCACCCCATCATTGGTGTCAGTCAGTGGGAGGAATAGTGCCCCATCATTGGTGTCAGTCAGTGGGAGGAATAGTGCCCCATCATTGGTGTCAGTAGGTGGGAGGAATAGTGCCTCACCACTAGTGTAAAGCCCCGTACACACGATCAGATTATCGAACGATCTGTCGTCCATTTTTTGTGGCATGCAAGTCTGATGTGGAAAGTGAAGAGGTTATTTTCATACAAATTTTCCCGTAAGACAGAATTCTACTTAAGAAGTGATGTCGTGTTGGATTGTTTTGTATGTGTTCTTTCGTCTCTGAGCATGCCTAGTCTTGCTCTTAAGATTTTTTCCGTCGAAATCTGTACTGATGAGATGAAAATCGGACGTTGTATTACGGACAACAAAAATTATATAGCCTGCACATCAGGATTTTGTCAGCTGAAAAGTCGGAGTTGGCTGTCGAAAGCACCATACTAAAGGCCCGTACACAAGTAGCGATTGTCGGCCGTAAATATTCGGCCACCGACCGATCGGCCGATTGTCGGCTTGTTAGTACGATGCTTCCGACAACCGACTGCGACTTTTCGGCCGAACAGAATCTGGTGTGCAGGCATTAAAATTTTTGTTGGCCAACACCAGAACGGCCGATTGTTCGCCAGTCAGTACAGAATTCGGCTGACAAACAGCAGATGAGCAAGACTGGGCATGCTCAGAGAAGAAAAAACACACGGAAAGTTAACCATCACATGACATCACTTCTGCAGTCGGCTGTTGTCGGCCGACAAAATTAGTGTGCAGTCTTTAGCACTTTTCAACCGACAGGACAGCACCGGACAAAAGACGGCCGATCGTTTGGCCGACATTCGTTACGTGTGTACGGGGCTTAACAATCCGAAAATTGGCAGATCGGTCGTCGGACGAATTTTCCCTACAGATTTTCTTATCGTGTGTACGGGCCTTAAGGCTCGGTTCACACTTGTGTGATGCGGGAAGGCTGCGAATTTGCAGCCTGTTCCCGCATCGCATCCGCACATCTGGCAGTTCACACTTCCGTATGCGATACGCAGGGGGTGTCAATTAAATGTTAACGACACCCCCAGTTTGATCGCATATCGCAGTGCGATCTGACAGTTCGCACAGAATCCGATCGCACAAGTGTGAACCACTGTGCGCTCCGATCCTGATGCGGCTGAAAAAAAGGGTCCTGTGCGTGTTTGGTGCGAATTCAGCCATACAAAGTGTATGGCTGAATTCGCATCCGCACATGAGATCGCATGTAATGAAGGCGCAGTGCGCTCCGAAATAAATGCGATCTCCGCAGCCGCAATAATGTGAACCGCCACTTAGTGTGAGGAATGGTGCCCCATCATTGTGTCAGTTGTGGATGGAATAATGCCCCAAGGGCCAACTAGAGGCAAGCAAAGGGCCACAGTTTGGAGACCACTGGTCTACTCTAGAGAAAGGAGATTTCTTCTCCAAATACAGAAAGGTTTCTTGAAAATGTGGAATAGACTCCCTCCAGAGCTGGTTCTGGCCGGCTCAGTATATTGCTTCAAAAAAGGCCTGGATTCTTTCCTAGGTGTACATAATATAACTGGGTACTAAATGTCTCTCAACTGTGGATATAGGATTGTGTATATGGGATTGTATGGTGGTGTTTTTTTTTTTTTATGGTGTGTTTTTTTTTTTTTTTTTTTTTTTTAAGTGGTTGAACCAGTTGGACTTGTCTTTTTTCAACCTGACTAACTATGTAATCCCTGTACTGATGTTGAGAGTCCTTAATGTGATTGTAAAGCCTTTTTTTAATAACAAACATGTTATACTTCCCTCCTCTGTGCAGTTGGTTTTGCACAGAGCAGCCCCGATCCTCCTCTTCTCAGCTCCCTCTTCAGCTCTCCTGGCCATAAACTGCTTGCTATGGGGGCACCCAAGCCGAGTCACAGCTCTCTGTGTCTATTCAGACATCGAGCCGTGACCCAGCCCCATCCCCTCTCTCTCCTGATTGGCTGATTGACCGCAGCGGGAGCCAATTGTACCGCGCTGCTGTCTCAACCAATGAGAAGGGGACTCCCAGGCAGCTTAAGACACTCCTGCAACATCGCAGGATCGGGATTGGGGCTCAGGTAAGTATAAGGGAGCCTGAGGGGGGCTTCTGCACCAGAAGTTTTTTTTTTTTTATCTTAATGCATAGAATGCATTAAGATATAAAAATGTAAAAAAAAAATTGTGCCTTTACAATCCCTTTAATGTAAGTGTACTATGTTTTTTTTTTTATTTTATTTTATTTTTTTTACAAAAAAATGATTTTTTTATGTTAGTGGGGATCCCGCGCTGCTGTTTTTATATCTTTTTTGAACATTCCTGATCTTCCTAGTTCTTTACCGTGAGCTGCAGGATCCTTGTAGCAAGATCACCAACCTTCCTTGAACAACTCTGGTGTTCCTGACCAACAGCACTGAAAGCTGGGACTTGTAGTGCGCTAGACCGGTTTGTCTTTTTTTTTTATCCTGTTGCATAGGGTTGTGGTGCAGCCCCATTTACTTGGAAAAATGATCCCTGTCCAGGGGTTGGGGGGTAAAGCTGCTGTTAAGCCAGGTTCCTGGTTAGAAAATTTCCCACCACAGTCTTCATATGTTAGTTAGTTGGCAATAACAGAACTTAAGCGGAGTTATTCCATTTTGGTGGAGTTTTTTTTTTTACAGTTATTCATAGGATATACAAATTAAAATAGTTGGGCACTGGATGTATTAACAATTGATTGTAATATATATGTGTGTTTTTCCTACATTCTAGATTGCTTCTATCATTGGAAATATAGTGACAGATAAACATGGCGGACAAGATTAAAACTCCAAGGACGAAAGAAATGGAATTTGGAGGGTTTTTCGGTAAGATATGGTCTTGGGGCTACCAGGAGGTATTGGGAGGACTTTACAGTTTTCATTCTTACAGCTGAGTTCTTTCTATGTCTAGGTGCCCTGGCACTTATTTTTCTATTGCCTGGAACTGTGCTGTACCTCCTGGTGACGTGTAACACCGATGATGCCAGCTTGTTGCGTTTGCCCGGCCCTCTGCCTTCGCTGGAATCATTATGGAATCCATTTGCTCTGATGGTTTTACTGGGCTGGGTGGCTTTACAAGCCCTATTGTACATGCTGCCTATGGGAAAGGTACTTCAACTATTTCTCATCATTCTCACCACTAACAAAATGTCTTAAATGAAGTAACAGTCAGTTTTTTTTAAAAACATACATATTACATAAAGCAGCTTACGTGAGCAGAAGACATTTGCAAAGATACCGTTTACAACACTCAAAGGTACCTGAATTTATGACATATCCAAATAGAGCAGTTAAAGATTTCTTATGTCTGGACAACAGTGGATCCCAACCTCAGTCCTCAAGTACCCCCAACAGGTCATGTTTTCAGGATTTCCTTCACCTTCCACTGGTGCTTTAAATCAATGTTAGTGACTTGAGCCTCATACAGTAGTTTTTTTTTTTTGGGTCCAGCTGGGTTGAACGAAAGAAAATTCACAGCTCAGGAGGAGCCGCTGTACTAACTATCCACCGCTGTACTAACTATACAATGTTAGTATGGTGAATTCGCATTGAAGTCAATAGGACGCGATTTTGCATTGAAGTCACTGGGACGCAATTTTGCATTGCAGTCACTAGGAGGCGTTTTTGCATTAACCACTTGACCCCCACCCACCTTACATATTCAGCGGCAGGCAGCCGCTGCTATGCAAAGCGACGTATCCCTATGTCGCTCGCTCAGGCGCCACCAGCGCGCTCCCGCCCCTGCTCGTTCCCTCGGGAGCTAGCGCGTGTGACTGGCGGTTCCGATGGCCGCCGGTCACTCACGATCTCCCACAGCAGAGGGAGAAAGACAGACGGCTAATGTAAACACAGCCGTCTGTCATTCTCCCTTCGATCATCACAGAGGCTATGCGATCCTGCTATAAAGGATCGCATGTCTCTGTGATGATCTAACAAGCCACGCCCCCTGACAGTTAGAATCACGCCCCTAGGGTCACACTTAACCCCTTGATCACCAATAAAGTTAACCCCTTCCCTGCCAGTGTCATTTTGACAGTAACAGTGCATATTTATAGCACTGATTACTGTAGTAATGTCACTGGTACCCCCCAAAAGTGTCAAAAATGTCAGTTAGGGGTCCAATCTGTCCTCCGCAATGTCCCAGTCCTGCAAAAGCAAAATCGTAGATCACCACCATTACTAGTTAAAAAAAAAAAAAAACCAATAAAAATGACTAATCTTTCCTGTAGTTAGTAAACGCAATAACTTTTGCGCAAACCAATCAAAATACGCTTATTTATTTTTTTTTTTTTTACCAAAAATATGTAGCAGAAAACAAATTGGCCTAAAATGTTAAAACATTTTGATTTTTACTTTTTTTTTTTTTTTTTGAGACTTTTCATATAAAAAAATGTGAAAAATATTGTTACTTTTTGAAAATTGTAGCTGTTTTTTTTGTTTATAGCGCAAAAAAATAAAAATCGCACAGGTGATCAAATGCCACCAAAAGAAAGCTCTGTTTGTGGGAAAAAAAGGACGTCAATTTTGTTTGGGTACAGCGTCGCACGACCGCGCAATTGTCCGTTAAAGTCACGCAGTGCCGAATTGCAAAATAGGGCCTGGTCATTGAGCAGCCAAATCCTCCGGGGCTAAAGTGGTTAAAGTCAGTGGGACAGTTTTGCCGTCATCGACACTTTTTTTTTTTTTTTTTTTCTTTTCTATCAGCAAAATGCCAAAACCCTATTTTTAGCTGATCTATCGGTGCATCCCTAGAGCCGACTTTTTATTTCTCTATTTGAAATGGTAGTGCACAAGGATTTTTCTTGCTGCATAAATAAAATAAGCTGCCTCTGTATGTCCTAGTCTCTCCAATATATCCCCTCTCTTTTTATTATTAGAAGCGTAATGGATGCCATGGGCAAGAGACACCTATGTACACAACCCACTGATCATACCTCCTACATAATATTTATTCTTATCATTTTTGTCTGTTGGCAAGGTGTTCTTTTTGTATTGTCACCTGTACATTGCCTTATACATAAAGAGTGTTCATTTATTTCTTGGTTAACAGATTGCTGAGGGAATTACTTTGAGGGACAACACCCGCCTAAAATACAAAATAAATGGTAAGTTAACCCCTTAAAGGCTGTCTATATTGCATTTAATTTATAACTCCAATTAGTTTTATATAGCCTTGGAAGGAACTAGAGCAGGCATGTCCAACCTGCGGCCCGAGGGCCGCATGCGGCCCAGAACCGCAGGCAATACGGCCCACTGCCCCTTGACAATTTTTTTTTTTTTTTTGCTGGGGAGGAAGGAAGTCGGGTCGGGGGCATGGCCACAGCAGCTTTCAACTGTAGGCAGAGGCTGCCTCAGAGGGGAGTGGGGGGGGGGGATTTGAGCATGTGCAGTTTTTTTTTTTACTCCTACCAACATGACCACTCCAAATCACTGAAGTGGTCATGGTGGTTAGAGTGTTCCTTTATTATCTCTCAGAAGAAGTAAGCCTATGTATACTGATTCCATTTCATTTGATCATCCTCTAGTTATGATAAATTAGTGCGGGGTGCACGGTGGCGCGGGAAGGGCGCGGCGGCATTTTATTACTTATATACCTTAACTATAGTATATATTTTATATGCGGCCCGAGAAAATTTCTCTACACTCGTTGCCCAGAGAGGCCAAAAGGTTGGACACCCATAAACTAGAGCCTCTGTTTAGTTTTAAATGCTGCAGTCCAAACCATCCAGCACCAAGCCCTTTTTTCTGCTTTCCGAAGAAGTGTACTGCAAACCATGATGCTGTATTAAAGATCATTTAAAAAAAATTGCCAATGCACCAAAAATGAATCTCAAAAATTGAAAGGTTTATTGAGGTTAAAGTGCAAAAATAAAACTTATCCATCGATGCTTCGGGGCCATGCTGGAGCCCTTTTTCGAAGTGACTGACATTCATCACACATTTCGTAACTGTAAGAAAAGGATCCAGTGTGGGCCTGAAATAACCAATGAATATGTACTTTTTTTTTTTTCGTCACTATCTTTATGTATGTGTACCTCCAATGCGCCTTTTAATTTTTGAGGTTCATTTTTGGCATGCTGGCCATTTCTTCAGTGGTTTTGAAGTGCTGACTGTTTTCCCTTTTAGGGTATTTTCTCTTTTTAGTGGTCTGGTTACAGTTGTAAAATTGTAGATTTCCCCTCACTTTCTGACAAATAGTGAGGACCAATCTTCCTAACAGGATCACAGAATGCAAGGAAAACCTGATGGATGAACCCTTCACTCTATCCAAAAGTAAAACAATTGGATATTGCTGGAGTTCTTCTTAAACAATGGGGATTTTTAGGACATTTTATATTGTGGGCCTTGTGCCCAATTGAAACCTGTTTATGACTGAAAGGAAACCTCTATCTATTTTCTTAGACTGTAGAGACGTAGGCAATGGGTGTCTAACCAGAATAACTACCATCCATGGGGAAGTTTGTGCAAGCTGACACCTGCTTAAAGAGGTTGTAAAGCCTCTCTTATAACTTGTACCTATAGGTAAACCTTTAATAAGGCTTAGCTATAGGTACTGTAAATATCTCCTAAACTTGCACGGTTTAGGAGATATTTACTTTTAATGCAGCCGATGACCTCATCGGCGCATGCGCTCTGAAGGAATGGCCACCCGTGCCGTTCCTTCAGAGCGGCTCCCATGCCCATGCGTGGGAGTGATGTCATCGCGCTTCCGGCCAATCAGATGGCCGGAGGATGCGAACCAGGAAGCAGGATGGCCGAACATGTCGCTTCATGGGCTTCATTCTAAGGTAGGTATTTCATAATGAGCTAGTATGCGATGCATACTTTACTAGCTCATTATGCCTTTGTCTTACAGTTTTTTTTTTTTTTTTTTTTTTAAGGTTTACAATCTCTTTAAGCGCAGCTAATGCTAAAGAAGTGATGTATAGAAGGTACTCTCGCACTATCATACAAGGGTAGTCAGATAATCAACTGCCAAATGCACTGATCAGCAAATCCTAAGCCAAAACACAACATGTATTAAAATAATAGTGCGGCACTGTCGAATGCCAACTAATATAAGTGTAAAAAGAATACATGCATCTGTGACATAATAGTACATATAACAATGTAAGCGTGTGAAAGATAAAAGGTGAATAAATGTCAAATGATATACATCAAAATATATAACCGTGTACTAAGTGGGTGCAATATATCAAACAAGGCAGTAGATGGCGGTAAATTCAGAGGCGTAACTAGAACCTTCAGGGCCCCGGTGCAAGAAACCATGAAGGGCCCCCCCTGGACCCCAGGCCGGGCCCTTCCCTTCAAGCCCGGGGCTCTTTCCACTGATCCTGGGGCCCTTTACTCCCCTTGCGGGGCCCTTTATTACGGTCCCACAGTGGGTCCTTTTCACAAGTTTTGCAGTGGGCCCCCTTCCTGTCATCTTGGGGCCTCCCAACGGTGGTGGAATGCCAGGGCCGGTCGCAAGTGTGACCTTTGTGATCCTGGAAGTTCACCCACTGGTGTCAGTAGTTTTTATTTTTTGGTATTTTAATTGTATTATTTTTTTATCATTTTATTTTATTTTTTTACAATGTCGCTGACTATGACTCTGTCCATTCAGAAAAGGAAGGAGCTGGTCAATTACATATTTACCGACCCCTTCCTGGTTCTCTATTGTGACACATCCCCTGCAGCAGCCGGCAGGAGAGGGGAGGGATCACAGTGGGGGGGGGGGGCAGGGGAGCACACAAGGGTCCAGAGACAGCAGAACACAAGTGAACTGGATAGGAGGAGTAGCGGGGGCAGCATACAGAGGATCCAATCTCCTCCATTTTCTTTCTGCAGCTATAGGAGGAAAAAGGAGGACAGTGATTTCTCTACAGGCTGCCCCCGCCGCCCCTCCTATCCAATGCTGGGCCCCCTGGAGCATTGGGCCCGGTTGCAATTGCAACCCCTGCAACCCCTGTAGTTACGCCCCTGTAGTGAACTGTAGGTCGACACTCAAATCATCCATCAAGAATCATATAGAAATCATAAAGTGATCAATATGTGTCCATCAGTGAAAACATAAAAACTCAAAAAATGTTCATTTACAAAAACAGTGAAGTAGTGGACTCTAGAAGTTGGTCCGTGTAGAATCCCGACACCAAATAGACAAGTGACTGATGTCTCAATTATCCAATGTGATGACACCTCTGTATGTACACGATATGCGTTCTAGTAAGAATCGCTTCCTGCAGAGAAAAAATTAAAGTGTGTGAGGCTACAAAGTAAAAACTGTTGCAAATGACCCAAAAACTTGGCTGCAATCTCTAAAGGAATTGTATAAGGGTATCCAAGGTAAAAATGAACAGAGAGATGAAGACAGGAGGATAGGCTATATCAGAGAACAATTCAGAAAAAATGGATCATATAAAAGGGTTAAAATAACTGCTCCACCCCAATATCTAATGAACAATAACTGGATGTCTAATGGTTGGGATGCAGTCCAGAGACACCGATACATGTGCTCATCCCATACTGTACGTAGTTACTGAATTATTTCTGTTTCCCTGTGCAAGAAAAGCTTTTGACCAAATCTGATAAAGATCCGGTCAAACAGCACATAGTCCACTGGTTCCGTTAAGGTCAGCGATAAAGTGCCATGACTTTTACAGGCATGGTGCTCAATGTTTTTGTCTGAAAGACACAGAATTCACTATTAGAAACAGACACAGGGGATGAAGTTACGTGGGCGAGACGCTACGCGTCGGGACCGAGCGATAGGCTAAACCGGAAGTGTTGCTGGAGGACGAGCTCGTGAATTTTTTGACTACATTTCTCTTGCAAAAAGTGAGTGTTTGTTTTTTTTAGTCGCTTTTATTAAATATATAATTGTGAAACGGTATTACACTATGTGGAGCCTTCCTCCTTTCATACACCATCCATACTGAGGTGATATCCAGACTATCCACTGGACCACTGCTGACCACACATCATCTACCATAGAGGGTAATCTGAGACCACCCCAGGAGGCCCCTGGAGAGTTAACCCTGTCCAGCTCATTATTATCTACCCAATGCTGTAACCTTACAGCTGTAGGGTGAGGGAATAGCACACACAGAGGTGTCATGACATTGGATAATTGAGACTGTCACTTGTCTATTTGGTGGTGGGATTGTATACAGACCTACTTCTAGAGTCCACTACTCCACTATTTTGTATATGAACATTTTTTGAGTTATGTTTTCACTGATGGACACATATTGATCACTTTATGATTTCTATATGATTCTTGATGGATGATTTGAGTGTCGACCTACAGTTCACTAATTTACTGCCTTGTTTGATATATTGCACCCACTTAGTGCACGGTTATATATTTTGATGCATATCATTTGATGTTTTTTTTCACCTTTTATCTTTCACACTCTTACATTGTTATATGTACTATTATGTCACGGATGCATTTATTCTTTTTACACTTGTATTAGTTGTCATTTGACAGCGCAGCATAATTATTTTAATACAATGCAATAGAAGTACTCTGCAAAAAAAGTGACCCCAAAATTGTGTCCTGTTAACAGGGTTCTATTTAATATGTTCTGTGTGTTGTGTGTTATTTTTTTACTAATTTCCTGGATCAGACATGCGTCTCACAAATATTCTTAGAAAAAAAAGTGGTAACGTGGTTCCTAATTGTTATGTGACTAGTTTAGATGCAAAAAGTGCCCTGCAGAGTTCCTTCTATTGGTATAATGTGTACCACTTTTTAATTGTGTAATAATCCTTTGCTGTCTACAGCATTTCAGGCCTTCTTGGTGACTGCCATAATCGCAGGAGTGGCGGTGGTTCTCCGGCTTCCTCTCTCTTATGTGTATGATCACTTTCCTCAGTTTGCTGTGGCCTCGGCACTGTTGTCTCTGACTCTAAGCATTTTCCTCTACATGAAATCATTGACTGCACCCGAATCTGCACTGGCACCAGGTGGAAACTCAGGTACAACACAACTTTCCTGCACTGTCTAGTAATCAGAGTAGTATATTTGTCAGGATGCATGTATAGATTGTGTTTGCTGCTTCTAGCATCCAGCTGTCAATTTCTAGCACAAATTAAGAAAAAAATAAGAACTAACTAGCAACTAACTAACTAGCATTTTTTTTTACTTGGAGTACATTTGCACATTTGTTTTATCTATGTATATTCCCATTTTCTGCCCTTTTTATTAAGGTAATCCTGTATATGACTTTTTCATTGGACATGAGTTGAACCCTCGTATTGGCTCCTTTGATCTGAAGTATTTTTGTGAACTTCGTCCTGGACTCATAGGCTGGGTGAGCACTGAAGATTTTTTTTTTTTTTTTCAGTATCCAAGCTTAAAGGGTTTGTACCTTAAAAAAAAAAAAAAAAAGAGCTCCTGTTCCCTTATAGCAGATTAAACAGCACAGTGCTTGTGCTGTCTAATCTGTCCTTCTCTAGACTGTAAAATAAACCCCAGCTGATCCTGCCAGTTCCTGTGTCCCGCTATGTGTACTGACCACGATCATCATGGCTGCTGTCAGTTCATCCTGCTGCTCTCCTCCCCCTCCCTCCCTGCCTGTCAGCTCCTGTGTGTGAGCCGTCTCCGCCTCCCCCCCCCCCCTCCTGTCGCAATGAGTAGCAAAGTAAACTGTTACAATAGGTCGCCGCCAGCCCCTCTCTTTTATGCAGCCATAACACACTGTGTAAGTGTTTGCTGAAAGGGAAGCTTGTAAACACCTTTTTTTTTTTTTTTTCCAGACCGTTCATGTGACTCTCAACTGCTCTTCTCCCACATCAACTGGGCTACAGCGGGAGGGGCTGAGCAGTCAGCACATCGGTCACGTGACCTCCCCGGCTGACGTCAGAGGGAGATCTCGGTCCCTCCCACTGCAGTTCCTAGATGGAGTAGAAGAGCGGCCAGGAGTCACGTGACTGGCCTGAAGAGATCTGAAAAAAGCTTTGCTTTCAACTTTGCTTTGTTATGGCTGCATAAAAGAGAGGGGTAGTGAATTTTTTGTAGAGGTTACAAACACTTTAAATTTTATTCTTCAAGATTTTAACAGAATAAGGCACTGAACATGATTGATTCAAAGATGGAGCGAATGATTGTGGGAAGCTTTGCTTCTATTTTCTGTGCCCACTTTCTGACACGTGTAATGTTACTCTCCAGTGTTTGGTCAACCTGTGCTTCCTGATGAAAGAGATTGAGCTCCGAGGCTCCCCTTCCCTTTCTATGATCATGGTGTGTGGATTTCAAGCACTTTATGTCACGGATGCCCTCTGGCATGAGGTTAGTCTGTATTCTGTATTCCTTTTTTTTAATCAGATTATAGCAAGATATGACCTTTTCTTTATATATATATATATATATATATATATATACATTTTTTTTTGTGATGATTAGAGCAACAATTTTAATCTCTACTTTCTTGGCTTATCCAATCACATTTGTATTTGTTTTTAAAGTCACTATACGCTTAAAATTTTAAATAAAAAAAAACATACATACATCTGTCTGCTCTGACATCATGGCTCCTTCCTCTTCTCCTGCAGTGAGGAGCTGCCCTTGCTTCTACATAGAACAATGCTTATGTTATTACATTTTGTGCACCATTCAGTACATCAGCATTCTGAGCCCAGGCTGGGTAATAATGATGACCCAGGGAGTGGGTCCATGACAGCCTGAGCTCACAGGACATGGATCGAATGATAATGACTATCATTCAGTCTGGAACACTGCGAACATCTAGTGATAGAAAAAATTACTAGAGAGGGCAGCCCTCAATTCAAGGTGCGTATTGCTGTTTGTTTTTTATATTTTAAAGGGCTATTGTTTTTTTAGCTGAAGTTCTGATTTTACAGTAATTTCTGACTATGGAAGTAAAATAGACATTGGTAAAAAAAAAGCATCTAAAAATGATAGGTGAGGGCAACTTTGACTCCTTTCAAACCTTTTTATATACAAGTAAAGCTGATCCAGTCAGTGTCTGACTGTAATAGTGAGGTTTGTGTCTTTTAGACAAAAACATTGAGCACCAATGCCCAAAAAAATCATGGCACTTTATCCCTGACCTAAACAGAACCAGTGGACTATGTGCTGTCTGATCGGATCTTTATCAGATTTGGTCAAAAACTTTTCTTGCACAGGGAAACAGAAATAATTCAGTAACTACGTACAGTATGGGATGAGCACATGTATCGGTGTCTCTGGACTGCATCCCAACCATTAGACATCCAGTTATTGTTCATTAGATATTGGGGTGGAGAAGTAATTTTAACCCCTTTAAATGATCCATTCTTTCTGAATTGTTCTCTGATATAGCCTATCCTCCTGTCTTCATCTCTCTGTTAATTTTTCACTCGGATACCCTTATATAATTCCTTAGAGATTTCTGCCATGTTTTTGGGTCATTCGCAACAGTTTTTACTTTGTAGCCTCACGCACTTTCATTTTTTCTCTGCAGGAAGCGATCCTTACTACAATGGATATCGTGCATGATGGATTTGGTTTCATGTTGGCTTTTGGTGATTTGTGCTGGGTTCCATTCATCTATTCCCTGCAGGCGTATTTCCTTGTCAGTCACCCACAGGAACTGAGCACAGCAGTCGCAGTGGTTATAATCCTCATAAATGGTATGATTCATTTATAGGCTACATATTTCAAGATTGAAAGGGGTGTCATCATGAAAATATTGTAGTTGCCATTGCAGACTTGGGGGTTGTCAAGCTGATCTTGGTTTCACTACTCAACGAGTCACTGATGAGGAACAAATATGCACCCAGTGAAGGTTCAGATCCTGTGACTATTAAAATATAGCAGTTACAGCTCCCATATTTATATCATTGTGGTTTTTCTTTAAAACTCAGTTGCTGCACTTTTGTCTTTACTCTAGACAAAGTGAGTTAAGGTTTTGTAAGCATTCAGACCTTCATGTGCTATGATTAACTTGGCCAGATATACTATACATGCCCTGCATTGCGCGTTCTATATTTGTGCGCAAAAATGTGCCAACAGTGCCTCTATTAAACACAAGTCCTCAGAGACCTCTGTTTATTAGGCTCCTTTTGCACAGTGACAGCACACACCCACCATTGTGTCACTTTACACGGAGCGATGCAGCTTGCTGTCGCTTCTTCATTTTTCTTCCCTGTGATTAGAAAGTGGTCACTAGGGGGAGAGAGAGGTGCAAACAGCAGAGAAGGACAGAACGTCCGGGTCCTTCTGGTGAGTTTTTGCTAAAAAATTTAATCTATGACTACGCCCGCAAGAGTGAAACATGTAAGTCACCTGGGGGGGGGGAAGGTGTGGGGCTTTATAGCTGAATAAAAATTCACTGAGGGTTAACATCCTCAGAATGCGGCTTCTCCTTTTCTTTATCCCATAGGACAGTGATGGTGAACCTTGGCACCCCAGATGTTTTGGAACTACATTTCCCATGATGCTCTTGGCACTCCGCAGTATAGATGAGCATCATGGGAAACGTAGTCCTGAAAAACATCTGGAGTGCCAAGGTTCGCCATCACTGCCATAGGAGCACAATGTGATTAAGCTGGTGCATGTAAAGTACGCATCACACTTGAGCCAAAAAAATGTCTGACAAACAATACTTATCAGCCTATTATGTATTGGTTGAAGTCTACTGGGGCAGATTATTTTATTTCTAATCACTCACTTTTAGAATTCCTTTACTGACTTATTGTTTAGAATACCTCCTTTAAAATGCTGCTAACAGGCTCCTCCCACACAGCTACTGCTATGTGGTTGGAGGATTCTCGTATATGTAGGGGACATTTGCAGGCCTCTCCTTCTGAAATGGCGGGTGTTCTGGCTGTCATGCTGATGACATGACTGTTTTCTGAATTGCTGGCCCAGAACAGACAGACAGGTATACAGGTACCAGGTGCCCTCCCTCACTCTAAATCCAAAGATAGGCTAATTACATTCTCAGGAGGAGGTCAGCAATGATAGGCCCTGTATTTATCTAGTGGCAGGTTTCTTTAAGCAGCTCCTTACAGGAGAGAACAGAGGGATCGGTCAGCAGAGGTACATTTTTTACAGTAGATGGAAATGTGCAGGGTACATTCTACCTAAATTTGATGCACATTTAGAAAAAGGCATTGCAGATTGTACACACATTTAAATAATATATAATCCTTAATGTGGTTCTAAAGCAGGGATCCCCAAACTACGACCCTCCAGCTGTTGCAGAACTACACGTTCCATGAGGCATTGTAAAACTCTGACATTCACAGACATGACTAGGCATGATGGGAATTGTAGTTCCTGAACAACTGGAGGGCCACAGTTTGAAGACCCCTGTTCTAAAGCCTCATTAATTTTTTAAAATAATAAACATGTCTAATTTTACCTGCTCTCCGCAGTGGTTTTGTATAGAGCAGCCCCGATCTTCCTCTTCTGTGGTTCCCTGCTGGCGCTCCTGTCTCCACCTCACCAGCAAGTGCCTCCAAAGCAATTCACTTCCTATAGGAGGGGCACTTGCGTGTGCTTGATTCCGTGCTACTCTGCCTGTGTGCATAGAGACAGACAGCACTGATTGGCCCCACCCCCTGTTCCCCATAACAGCATTCGATTGACAGCAGCATGAACCAATGGCTGCCTTTGTCCTGTGAGGAGTGAGACGCAACTCCAGGGCACTGCATTGGATCGGCTCAGTTAAATATAGGGGGGGGGATCCTAATAACATAAGTTTTTTTTTTTTTTTTTTTTTTTTTTTTTTTTTTTTTTTTATCAGACCAAAAGTGACGGAGAGACTCTCCAACCGTTACATATTTGGCTTATGTTTATTTAATATTGTATAATTGAACTAATGAATGTATACATAAATTCCTTTATTTTTTATTTCTTTTCTACCAGCTTTAGGATACATTATTTTTAGAGGCTCAAATTCACAGAAAAATGCTTTCCGAAGAAATCCTTCAGACCCAAGTGTAGCTGGTAAGAAATGGAAGTCTTGTAAAGGCTGTACCCTCCTATGTATTCCTGGGCCCATTGAAGAGTAATTATCATGTGGGCTGAAGTAGTGCAGACAGCGTGTTGGGGCACTTATGTCAATAGAGAAATTATTAAAAGTAAAGGCTGGCACTAAAGCCAGATATAACCCATGTACTGGTGCTGTGCCCACACTGCATGGGTTAACTGCTTGTTTTAAAACAAACCAAATTGTATATAGAAAATAAAAATGTGAAAAATAAATGCTGTGCGGCTGCTCTCACATAAAGGCAGTATAACAAAACCCGAATTAACATTTAAACATAACATGTGTAGTGCCATTCAATAAAGTGAAAACTTGAAAAAGTCCATAAACAATATTTATAAAGTCCCAAAATAACTTGCTTCACAGTAAGTCAGAAAAGTGAACCGTGAAATCGACCATCCACAACCATATAATACTGTATGTGTATGCTGTTCCCAAAGTGCTCAGGAAACCAGCCACCAACTCCTTGTAAATTCAACACTCACCAGAACTTAGGGTTGTCATTACAACAGCACAAATGCCTGTGACACATGAGAAATCCCTCTGAAGTATGTGCAGCGATCAGCAGTATGTGCAGCGATCAGCATTCAGTGGCACCTTTTGATGAACTCCAGCTAGGACAGATAAAGCTCACTACGAGCCTAAAGTAATTTCCAATAGGGCAGTCGTTTTATTCAATTTTGGTTAAAAGCACAAATGTATAGAAATGCAAGTCACTCACAATCACAGCTGCTGCTGACCAGCAATCATGCAGCGGCATAACGTCAGCGCTGTAAACTCCGCCCCAGCGTGTTTCGTCCATTCGGATGTTATCACTGACAATGGAAATTGCAGGATAGGGGAACAATCTTTTTGTATTTTTTTTTTTTTTTTTTACCTGAAATATTTTATTCTGAACAGCAGAAGGCGAAACAAATTGGGATCTGGGAACATAGAATGTGGACAAAATACAATTTTCCACAGACACAAGAACTCTTTCTTATTGTCTGCTCAATACGCAAATCCACCTATACTGGGCACCTCTAAAACACGGGCATCTTGGGACCTTTTTTTTGCATCTCTCATCCTGACATATACCGCCCTGGGGGACTAAGGCCCCTTTCACACATACGGTCCGTTCAGTTCTTTAGTTCAGTCACGTAAAAATGTATCTGTTTTTCGTCAGTTGTTATCTGTTTTTCATCCATTGGCATCCGTTTTTCGTCCGATCCGTTTTTTTTTGACGGATGAAAAATAAGGCATTCATCTGTTCAAAAAAACGGACATTGACGGAAGCTGATAAACGGATGTTAACTGATGATCAATCGTTGTCATCCGTTTTTACATAGAGATACATTGATGTCCGTTTTTCATCCGTCAACGGATGGATGAAAAACAGACAAACGGACTGGTTCTCCCTATGAGTGAATTTATGTGGGAGATTTACTACAACTAGAGCACACAGAATCTGGTGCAGCTGTGCATAGTAAACAATCAGCTTCTAACTTCATCTTGTTCAATTAAGCTTTGACAAAAAAAACTGGAAGCTGATTGGTTACTATGCACAGCTGCTCCAGATTCTGTGTGGGCCAATTTTAGTAAATCTCCCACCATCTGTCAAAAGAAAGATCAGCATAGAAACAGATATTCTCTACATGCTTGATGACAGGTTGCAAAATATTTCAGTGGTTAACTGTAGGAGTAGGTAACCTTGGCACTCCAGTTGTGATTAAACTATAAAACCTATCGTGCATCTGCCTTTTGGACAGGGATCTCTAAACTGCGGCCCTCCAGCTGTTGCAGAACTACACGTCCCAAGAGTCATTGTAAAACTCGGATATTCAGACATGACTAGGCATGATAGGAATTGTAGTTTCTGATCAACTGGAGGGCCATAGTTTTGAGACCCCTGCTGTAGGAAGTCATGCCTGTGGCTGTCATTCTTGCAATGCCTCATGGGACTTGTAGTTTCACAACAGCTGAAATGCCGAGCTTGCCTACTCTGGTTTATCTACCCAGATGTAATAGTTATTCCACTATTCTTTCTTCTATGGCAATGAAAAGACTATTGTATATAGGGTTCTCCTGTCTTTAGGTTTGGATAGAGTGGGGGAGTATTAAAACCCCTGTCAGGTTTTTATTGCTGGCACACTATACAGTAATCTGTTGATATGCCTGTTTTACATCTACTGGTATATTTTGTTTTCTTAATTTAGGGCTTGAAACCATCCCAACAGCGACTGGGAAACGGCTGCTGGTATCTGGTTGGTGGGGTCTCGTTCGCCATCCCAATTACTTAGGAGACCTAATTATGGCTCTAGCCTGGTCCTTGCCTTGTGGTGAGTATCTGTAATGTGTAGTCAAAGGAAGCATAGACTTTTGATGGAGTCTAGGATTTTTTGCTTTGTGAATTACAAAATGGGTGGGCTTGGTTTTCTCAAATGCACCTGCTTAAGTAGCATGCTTGTTTAGAACAGATATATGAAAATTGTTATATTCTCCAAGGACAAGACCCAGTAATGAAAATACCACATTTTTGATGAAAACATGAATATATGTTTGCAATTTATTTAACATTGTAAAAATTTTTGTCTCAGGTGTTTCTCACATCCTACCGTACTTCTACGTGATTTACTTCACTGGCCTATTGATTCACCGTGAGGCAAGGGATGAACACCAGTGCTTGAAGAAATATGGACTGGCCTGGCAGGAATATTGCAGAAGGGTCCCCTACAGGATATTTCCATATATTTATTAATTTGAAGTCAACCATAAAGTATTCCAAAAATAAACAACTGCCTTCCAATAGGAAGATGTAATAATAAGCCAATGTATGATAATTTTTTTAGAGGGGGTGGGAAAAAACCTCTAAACTGTAATTATTTAATTGCTAGAGAAGCTCATCAAAAATTGTTCTTACGAGGTTGGAAAAAGTGCTTTCATTTTCTAGTGTAATATAAGCTTTATATTTTGGTGTGTAACTAATTGCAAAGAGGTGTTTTTACTTTGTTCCTGAAGTGTTTTATCTGTTTTAACATTTTAGTGCTCATAAAGGCCCCGTTCACACTGGGGCGATCCGACTTCCCGGGGCGACCTCACAGGTCGCAGCACGCTGCTCGCACCGCGACCTCAGAGCGGCCGGCATGGACTTCATATCATTGAAGTCTATGCAGGTCGCTCCAGGTCACCCCAAAGAAGCTCCGGACCCTTTTTCTAAGTCGGAGCGACTTGTGTCGCTCCTATTAGAACGGGTCCACAGCTTCTCTATGCCAGGTCGCCTGACAGGTCGCCCCAGTGTGAACGGGGGCTAAACCTGAACAGATCAGTGCCTGATACGTTGTATGGAGGCTTGCAGTTTACACATACAGAGCTGGAGTTTTGGCAGCTTAACGTTTTTTTATGGAACATTTGCAACCTTCTCCTAAAATAGTGACATTTCAGGTGTGAATTGCAGAATAGACCCACCTCTCTACCCCAGTTTGAGAATTTGCTGCCTCTCATAGATGCCACCATAGATCTGGAACTATGTGTAAGGCTAAAATGTCACTGCACCTATATACACTTTTACAACATCTGTACATAACTTCAATGATTGGGAGAGTTCTGTTTTTATAACAGTCAGCAGCAACTAAAACAGGCAGTGCATATGCTGGCATTAATGTGTGCGTGATTTCATGGATACCTCAAATGTTTAAACATTTTACTGACATGATTTGTATAAAACCAGTAAATACACACTGCAATAAATCTTTTTTTAAGCAAGCAGAATGTTTTTATTTTTGTGCGACGATAAAATGTGGGAAATTCTTGCCACCCAATGCAGTTCCGGGGTCTTTACAGCAGGCACCTCCCAGTTAAATACTAGCATTAGATGCTCTACACCACAGGTGTCAAACACAAGGCCCACAGGCCGAATGCTGCCCTCCAGGCCATTTCATGTGGCCCTCGCACCTCTCCTGCAGCTGCGGCACCCCCCTTGTCTCTGCCCCCACCTTGTCTCAGTAGTCAGCAGCAGAGAGGAAAGAACTCCTTTGCCAGATCCTGCACTCCTCTATGCAGCTTCAGAAAGTCTTGTCCTCCCCCCCCCCCCCCATCATCCCAGCAGTCCGCAGCAGAGCGGAGGGCACAACTACTCCTACAGATCCTGCACCTCTCTGTGCAGCCACAACACCACCTTGCCTCTGCCTCCCCTGGTCTCAGCATTTAGTAGACTCTGGAAGCTGACTCCAGCCCTCCTCTGGTTCTCCTCCAGACCCTGCACTTTCTTCTTCCCAGATCCACCCGCATCATCTTCCTGGCAGCAGCACAAGGTAAGGAGGTGCATTGTGATGTAAGGAAGGGTGGGTGACTCTTGACTCTGATGATGGGGGGGATCTTGACATCTCATGTAAGGGGGCGTGGGGTGCTCCGGACATCTAATCTTACAGATATAATCATATTGTAAAGTGCTGCGCAAATTGTTGGTGCTATATAAATCCTGTATAATAATAACCGGCCCTTTGAGGGCAACCATAATGCTGATGCGACACACGATGAAATTGAGTTTGACACCCTACACTGTCTCCTGGTATCCCAAAAACAGAAACAATTCCCACAGCTTTCTCTCATACAACTGGGCTACCTCTTGATTCCCTCTG
This sequence comes from Pelophylax lessonae, assembly GCF_965119305.1. Classification (NCBI taxonomy): domain Eukaryota; kingdom Metazoa; phylum Chordata; class Amphibia; order Anura; family Ranidae; genus Pelophylax; species Pelophylax lessonae. The sequence goes on along the minus strand of NC_138777.1, from coordinate 90,199,995 downwards.
ATTAGCCTCCAAACACTACAGATGGTCAACAAGAAGCTTAGAGTTTGGGAGCCCAACCAGGAAGCTGTGATATTTTTCGCTGCTCCTCAACTTCCAATAGATTTTGTACCTTTGGGCCGAAAATACTCTGTTGCAGCACAGCCTTGAAATTTATTTTAAGTAACCAATGTGGGGTCCTTTTTAGATACAATAATTCAAAAGGTAAGTAGTAGGAGGTATGATAGTAGTCAGTATGTACAGAACAGGGGTGCGGAGAACCAACATTTGCAAGAAAGGGTGCACTTGAGAGGATTTCAGCAGGTATGATGGCGTAGTAGTATGTGCAGGACCGGCGGGGGGAAGGGTAGGACGGTGGGCAGTATGTGCAGTGGATTAGTGCAGATTGTATGAAGACAGGTCCTATGTCCAAGAAGGAAACACAGCAGGTGTTAAGGCAGGCAGTATGGACACAAAAGAAATGTGGTGCATACGACAACAGGCAGTATGCAGTAGAGAAACGGGACATGACATGCAGGACAGTGACATGGAAAGTATGACATCGGTCACTATGTACAGGGGAGACGTAGAAAGGGCAGTTTAATCTATATTATCTTGCAGCACAACTGTCTCATTTCTTCCACATAGATAAGCTGGATCAGCAATGGTTTTGATCTTTATTTTGTTCCACATTGTCAAATGTTACACCACACCCGTCATATGTGCTGTAATACATGGCCTTCAAGGTTTCGTCACGCCTGGTGAGATCATTACCAATGAGTTTGGGACCTGGCCTTGACCAAGTTAAACATTCCCATGTTTTAGAACTTCACTCGTCTCTGGCAAAAAAAAAAAAACACAACTACCAAAGCTCCTCTCCCTCTCCAATGCCGTGTTGTGGGCCTCTAAAGGGTATTCGTTACCTATATTATCTGTTTACCACAAAGGTTCTCAAAACCTTTGACCAGTTAAAAGGGGAATTTACCCTCTCTAATAAAGGTGTTTTTTTTTTCTATATCTTCAACCGAGACATGCCCTGTAAACCCAATTTTCTATCACCTGTGTCCAATCCCTTAATGAAATAAGATTCAGGGAGCAGAACCCCAAAAATTGATCTTCAAGTTTTATAACCTTATACTCACCCTCTTGGCCATCAAGTTGGCTTACAAAGCAAAGGCGAATTGGGATGTGGATATTGATTATGAAGATTGGGGTGAAGTCTTGGATCCCTGTAAAATTAGTGTCCCCCAAGCTGTCTGATCATTTAACACAATTGTATTTTACCCTGATTGCAGTCTATTATGTACTGTGTGTTCATTTGCTCCCTGGTGCCTCCATGGCAGCAATCACATGGTTAGTTGCTCTGCCCACAACCAGCTCACAGGATCACTAACTCTATAAAAGAGAGTTAGATCCCCCCACCCCATTCTTTTTTTTCTGTCCTCAAGCCTGCAGGATCAACTAAGCCAGCCCTTACCACACCACCACATTGGTGTAACCATTATAGGTTCATGCTCTCCTGTATACGAGTCCCAGGACTTGGGCTGCTGAATGCACCAATAAGTATGGGAGCCATTTTTTCTGTGGATCTTTTTAGGGCTAAACGGGGGGGGGGGGGGGGGGTCACATCCTCTTTCCCCCTATCTCTCTTCTCCTTTTTGTGTACTAAGACACTGAAACAAATGCTGCCTTCTGCCCTGTTGCAGGATTCCCTGAACTGCACTAACATCTAGGGATTTTGGGAATAAAAAAAAAAAAAAAAAAACTTTACAATTATCAGTGTTGTAAAACCCAATTAAACAATTTTTTTGCAGCAACCCTCCCTGAGAGTGAGCTATTTACCATGCGTATGCTGCCATGGAGACACCATGAAAACTGAACATTAAATACTTACCTTTCCATAATTTTCCTTTTCTTGTGCCTATCCATGGCAGCATATGCCCACCCTTTTCTTCCCATGATCCACACTTTTTTTTTAGACTAGTTACAAGAATGGGATGGGGGGGCACCAGGAAAGGAAAATTACGTAAAGGTAAGTATTAAATTTTCCGTTTTATATGCTACGGGGATGTCCTGCTTTATAGGGTTTCTGGATGCAGGTGGTAAGGTTTCTCTATGACACCATGGGATGCCCATTAACGCTACACCCCAGGCAATTCTTACTTGGGCCCTACGCAAACCCTGATAAATGTAAAGTTATTTCTACACAAAACCTAGCTTATTGCATGGAAGTTGATCAAGGTTGGATGCAGGCCCTACCATCTACATCTGGCTCCTGGATTCAGGACATAAATTACAGTCTGCCATATAAAAGGTTATTTTATATTTGCAGGGGTTGCCCATCCAAAGGTAATAAAATATTCGATTGATGACTGCAGCACCCAGGTACATGTGAGTGATGTTCTGGCTTCACAAGAACTTTTAAGAATTCTCAGCTTGACCAAATAACCAATCACTGGGTCTTAATGTTGTTATTGCCTGAAGCATTCTGGCCTCAGCTAATTTACCCCACCCCCTCATTCCTCCATACCTTACCCTATTTTAGAGATAGATCATTTTGTGGGTTACTGTTAGGTTGGCCATAAATTGTACAATTTTCTTCTATAGTTTTCCTTTTAGATGTACCAAAACCATATAATATGAGGTCAAACCTAAACAGTTTTAATTCATATGCAATCAGGCAGGCCCTTTCACTACATAGTTGAAGGTAAATCTATAGGAAATTGAATGAGAAAATTGTATAATGTATGGCAAGCCTTAGAGACACCACTGGTACAATTCAATGTATGAGATATTAGCTAGTAACTGAACTGTATACTTCCCAGACTGGTTACCTTTATTGTGTGTTCTGTGAATTATCCTCATGCATATACTTCAATAGTGTTTTTTAATCAAAAAAATTAAAGGCAAGGGTATTGCAGTGCAAACTTCTTATGGACAACCGTAGTCGAAAGTTGACATTGCTGCAGAAACTTTTACCTGCATACGTCTGGTATAAGACCTTCCGTGTGCACTATGGTATTGGTCAGGACAGAGTGAGACTGGTGCTAATTTTTTATTTAACCGGTTCCCAACCACCCACCGCAGGCTGGCTCTCCTGCGCGAAGCAACGTAGCTCTACCTCGGTCATGCGCGTGGTGCTGGGGGCGAGCGCGGAGGGGATGGCAGCCAATCCACAGGGCCGGCAGACATGATTGCCACCAGGCACCCACGATCTCTCCCCGCTGAGAGAGGAGGATAGTCAGCTGTTGTAAACACAGCTGACCGTTCTTCTCCCTGAAATGATCAGAGTGCCTGTGACCCTTGTATATATGATCACAGGTCTCTGTGGTCATTCCACAAGCCCATACAGTTAGTAAACACTCCCCTAGGCTCACATTTAACCCTTTGCTCACGGGTTAACCTCTTCCCTGCCAATGTCATTATTACAGTAACCGTGCATATTTTTAGCACTAATTACTGTAGTAAGGTCATTGATCCCCCCAAAAGTGTCAAAAAATGTAAGTTAGGGGTTTGATCTGTCCGCCGCAATGTTGCAGTACTGCTAAAAAAAATTGCGGATCGCCACCATTACTAGTAAAAAAAGTAAATAAAAATGACAAATCTTTCCCCTAGTTTGTAGACATGATACCTTTTGAGCAAACCAAAGTACACCTTTTTTTTTTGGTAAGGTTATATTGCAGAATGTAAAAAAAAACTTTTTTTTTCAGAATCTTTTTGTTTATAGCACAAAAAATAAAAAAAAAAATCGATCAAATACCACCAAAAGAAAGCTCTATTTGTGGGAAAAAAAGGATATCAATTTTATTTGGGTACAGTGTTGCACGACCGCGCAGTGCCGAATCGCAAAAAAATGGCCTGGTCATTAAGGGGGCAAATCCTTCCGGTCCAGAACTGGTTAAAAGAAGTATGGATTTTTGTACTCCTTTTTACACTGGGCATATAATACTTACAATTCCCACACCGCCTCCTCAGGAATGGATAGTTAATGTGAGCCTAGTGATAGCTGGCTGCTGTTTTTGGAGAGTTGCTGTATGCGCTACCAACATCTGGATTTAAACTTTTTATTTTTTCCATGAAACTGACTAGACGTGGGTAGAATTTAGAACTTTAAAAAGCAATTTTCACATGTTAGGTAGGAGAGTAACACATTTTTTTTAGGTGCAATACTTATCCAGCCCCTTCATAGGGCCACAAATACGTGCAAACCCCTAAAACTTGCCTGTCTTACCAACAGAAAAGGAAGAAGCTGATTGGCTACATAGAAAGAATACAAAAAGTTCTACAGCCACACCAAGAGCATTCATTACAAACCCCAGGGAAGCTACTTGATGCAAAAAAATGTTTTTTATTTATGTACAAAAATATATTTGGCATTTAAATACAATCATGTTAGGGAGGGTCCATCTTACAGCAGCTGAAATGCTCCCAGCACTTTCATTTCAGTATTAACCAGAAAAAAGACAAACAATATTACTGCTAGAGCAAAATAGGAGGCTATCCATAGTAGCCATTAATCTTTAAATATAAAGTAGGATGCACACACAATTTAATGGGAACCTGTCATTATAGGAAACAAAGTTGTTATTGCCATTTTTAAAGCCCAACACCAATAACCCTCCCTCCAAAAACACTTTGTCACAGTGGAATTGCACCCATTCTGCATAGGATTAAATGCTTGTTTATGGGACCAGAAAGCACTTTTAGTAACCGGATCCTCTGCTCACCCTGCAGACAGCATTCCTCTATGCTCCAGTGTTAGACTGGAAAGGAGCCTGCTGGACTGAAGGATCAGGTAAATAACTGTGCTTTCCTATCCCATAGCCATGTATTTAACCTTTATAGTGCAGGCACAGCCCCACTGCAAGGGAGCTGTTTTTTTTTTCCCTTTTCCTGCAGTTTCTGATTACTTCATTACTTTTCATAGACTGCAGGCTGCCTGAAATTCTCTATCTTCAGCACTTTCAGTCAATTGCATGGTACAAAATGCAGCAGGTTAAAATCAAAGTAAGGGTCCTTTCACACGAACGATCTGATCAGATCCGCCTGTCAGTTTTTTAGGTGGATCTGCTCGGATCTTCCATGCATCCCTATGGAGCAGCGGATGTCAGCAGGGACATGTCCGCTGACACCCACATCCGATCCTGTCTGTGAAATCCGGACAGATGGAAACCCTATTTTCCATCCGTCCAGGGGATCGGATGAGAGCGGACAGGAGGTCCGCTCTCATCCGATTCCCCCATAGAGATGCATGGGGCTCTGACACCTCCCTCTCCACACACAGAGAAGAGAGGGAGCTGTCACCTGCCTGCTCAGCGGGGATCTGTGTTTACGATCCCCTGCTGAGCAGCACGGATCCACCTACGGAGGCGGACCGTGTGAAAGAAGCCTTAAGTCCATATACTGATCTGCATGCTTCTTCCAGGCAAGTAACTCAGAACCTAAAGCAGAACTCCACCTAAAAGGGGAAGTTCCACTTTAAGGCCCCCCCCCCCCCCTTGACATTTGGAAAACTTATTGGGGGGAGTGACCCCACACACAATGCGCAGCGGGCACCCTGCTGCGAAGCTGCAAGCTGTCACAGCCAAGTGCCCACAGTTAAGATGCCGATATCCAAAGACGGTCTCTGGTTCACCCTTGGGCGAGCACAGCGCTGGATCCTGGGTCAGGCAAATGTGTCTTTTTATTAAAATTCAGCAGTTACAGTTTTTGTAGCTGCAGACCTATTAGGGCTCTTTCACACGGGCGGTCCGATCAGATCCGCCTGTCAGTTTTTTAGGCGGATCTGATCGGATCCTCCATGCAGCTCTATGGGGCAGCGGATGTCAGCGGAGGTGACCTCCGCTGACACCCGCTACCCTCTGCATCCGATCCTGTGCTGAAATCTGGACGGATGGAAACCCTATTTTTCCATCCGTTCAGTAATCGGAGCGGATCTGATGAGAGCGGACAAGCGGTCCGCTCTCCTCCGATCCCCCATAGAGGGCAGCGGGTGCTGAGACACCTCCCTCTCCGCTCTGCAAGCGGAGACGGAGCTGTCAACCGCCCGGCTCAGTGGGGATCGCGGATCGATCCCCGCTGAGCAACACGGATCCGCCTGCGGAGGCGGATCGTGTGAAAGAAGCCTTAATTTTCACAAAAATGACTGGAGCTCCTCTTTAAACCAGGCAAATAGCATTTTGAGGACTAACACATCTCATGATAGGTTTCCTTTAAAAGGGAAAGCTCCTATGCTGCCAGAACTGAGTGAAATGCTTGTTCTAGATCAATGTCATGACACTATGGGGATGATGTACACAGAATCTGGTGCAGCTTTGCATAGTAACCAATCAGCTTCTAGGTTTTCTTGTCAAAACTTAATTGAACAACTTGAAGTTGGAAGCTGATTGGTAACCATGCACAGCTGCGCCAGTTTTAGTAAATCTCCCCCTATGTAGCGAAGGAAGGATGATGTCTCAAGAGCTTGCACCTTTGTAAAGGAGTCATCAATGGCAGCTCTATCCTGACAAACCACCATTCATATTCCATTTGTGAACACTCAGAGTTCATTTGTTGGTGGAACAACTTCTTGTATGAGTTTCTTCTTCTCCTTTGGCCTTTTCCCACCCCAGACTTTCTGCAGTCCTCTAGAAATCTCTTCCACCCCACTGAGTTCATCCATATACTGTCTGTACTCCGCCATGATCTCCTTAGACAACACCGCCAAGCAGTCCTCATTCTCATTCACCCAGGCAGCCAGGAACAAGCATTTCTTCTTGGCACTGAAGGCACCTTTCCGGATGTCTTTATCACCGGCTACCTGTTTACGCACCCTTCCCAGCAAACGGAACAAGTGGGAGAGAGCAGCCAGAGAGTATGTTTTGGTCTGATCACCATGTAGAATCTGAGATGCGGCCTCCATGGCAGAACAGGCTAGGCTTCTATCGCCTCCTAGCTGTGGGTCAGAGGCAGAGCGGACGGCGCTCTTCAAGGCATGAGTTGTGGAGTTGTACACAGCATTGGTGCTGAGAGCAGAAGAAACAGAAAACAAGGTCTCTGTGAAATGTAATAGGATGTCCGGGTCGCTCACATCGCCATTGTGCCGTAGAAGGGAAAAGGCGTAGCTGTAAATTACACTGACCACACTGTACTTTAATAGAGGGGAGGGATTGCGGCTGAGTGAGCACAGGGGTGGGATGGAGTTCAGTATTGGGGGCACAGTGGAGGTCTGGTCATGGACGCCTGGGCCCACATCTTGGGTATTTGCAGGGAACGGCGGGGCCTTAGGAGAGTCTTCCGGGGTGTTAGTGTCAGGGGCTTCATCAGACATTTCTCTCCTAGACTTGTGTTCCTCCGGGAGCTCCAGGATCTTCTCATGTCTGATCCCATCAGGGTGCCACCAGGGCTTCCACTGAGGGACTAAGGCTCCGATGTCCCCACTTTCTACAAGCCTGGTGAACTGAGCCTTCTCCTGGGCACTGAGACTGTTCCATAATTCAGCTTCCTCTTCATTCATCACCTCTCCAGCCTCCTCCTCTCCATCTGCCTCCTCCTCCTCTCTCAGCCTCAGCAGCATCTCCTCCACCTGCTGCTTCCCCCGTCCCCCCGCCTCCTCCTCCCTCAGAGTCTGCAGTACACAGTCCCTGTAGAAGAGCTCGGAGCAGGCCGTGTGCCGGGGCCCCTTGTAACAGGCCAGGCTACAGTACGGGGCATTACAGCGCGGACACGTGTATTTCCCGGGTCCGGAGAGACACAGTGAACACACTCCGGGTCCTTCCCTGCCATCCTCCCGTGTGGGTATAATCACTGAGGTGGGGGAACTGCTGCGGCCTGGTATAATAATCTCAGTTTCCGGAGCTTCCATAGTGCAGCAACGTTGCCAGCAGAGTCTGAAACCGGAAGTAATATTCGGACAGGAACAAAATACTGCGCACGCGCCGTGCGTTCCAACATGGCCGCTGTGCGTTTCAATAAGTAACCTAATGTGACAGAACAGGAAGCAGCCAGAGGCGGACATCTTCTTACACCCACGCGAGTCTTGAATTTTACATTTGTTTCAGCTGCAAACTCACCTTATATACTGAAATAAACTAATTCACTTCGACTGAGTGAAATATTTGATTTCACCTTATAATCAGTTTGTCGCTGAGCAGTGCGGGGTGTACCAAGATGGCCGTCGCCACCTTCTCCCTGCAGGCTTCTCACTATACTTATTAGAATACAATAATAATAGAAATGTAGAACTGTAATTCAGTATATAAGGTGAGTTTACTGCTAAAATAAATGTAAAATTCAAGACTTGCATGGATGCAAGATGATGTTTGCCTCTGCTTCATGTTCTGTCACATTAGGAAACCTATTGGAACGCATAGCGGCCATGTTGGAACGCATGGCAAATGCGCAGTAAGGTGGTCTAGTCCGTACATCATTTCTGATTGCAGAATCTGATAGGTAGCGGTATTCTGATAGAACACCACCTATCAGATCCTGCAACCGGAAGTGACATTCAGATGAGAACAACTTAATGCACATGCGTTCCAATAGGTTTCCTAATGTGACAGAACATGAAGCAGCGGCGGACATCTTCCTACACCTACGGAAGTCTTGAATTTTACATTCATTTTAGCAATAAACTCACCTTGTATACTTAATAACAGTATTACATTTCTATTATTGTAATATAGTAAATATAGCGAGAAACCTGCAGGCAGAAGGTGACGACCGCCATCTTGGTACACCCCGTACTGCTCAGCGACAAACTGATTATATAGTGAAATAGACTATTTCACTCGGTTGTGGTGAATTTGTCTATTTCAGTATATAATGTGACTTTACTGCTAAAATAAATGTAAAATTCAAGACTTGCGTGGGTGTAAGATGATGTTTGCCTCTGCTTCATGTTCTGTCACATTAGGAAACCTATTGGAACGCATATCGGCCATGTTGGAATGCATGGCACATGCGCAGTAAGGTGGTCTAGTCCGTACATCACTTCCGGTTGCAGAATCTGATAGGTGGTGTTCTATTAAAATACCGCTACCCATCAGATTCTGCAACCAGAAGTGACGTTCAGATGAGAACAACTTAATGCACATGCATTCCAACATGGGTGCTATGCATTCCAATAGGTTTCCTAATGTGACAGAACATGAAGCAGCGGCGGACATCTTCCTACACCCACGCAAATCTTGAATTTTACATTAATTTTAGCAGTAAACTCACCTTGTATACTTAATAACAGTATTACATTTCTATTATTGTAATATAGCAAGAAACCTGCAGGCAGAAGGTGGTGACCGCCATCTTGGTACACCGCTCAGCAACAAACTGATTATATAGTGAAATAACTATTCACTCGGTCGCAGTGAACGAGTCTATTTCAGTATATAAGGTGTTAACTGCTAAAATTAATGTAAAATTCAAGACTTGTGTGGGTGTAAGATGTCCTCCGCTGCTTCATGTTCTGTCTCATTAGGAAATCTATTGGAACGCATGACACATGCACAGTAAGTTGTTCTCGTCACAAGTCAGCATTGGCCCATCACGTTATATGTCGCCTTTTTTTGACGTACCCACTTCAATAACTCGCAACCAATTAGGTTATCTGATGCAATGAGTTGTAAAACGGGGTTGCATCACCGTAGGCACGTGAGAAAGTTGGGGTGCTGCGTCTCAATGCATTTCATTCATACTGCACAGGTGCAGAGAATATCAATCATCTGACAGGTTCCTCAGCTTGGAGATCAGCATTCGGGGACACGCAGATAGGGACGTTTCTCTGCATGTGTTTTCATCTGTATGTTAGATCCACTTTCAAGCACTTCTGCGGGGCTAATACGTTTGCAGTAGTATACGTTATGTGACAACAAATGGCAGACTTGTATCGTTTGCAGGCATTACTTAGGAGAAAATCTAAATGCTGCTGAGCACAATTCTGATAAGATCAGGTTAAAAAAAGAAAAAGGGGAAAAAAAAAAAAAAAAAAAAATATATATATATATATATACACACACACACACACACACTTGAGCCAGAGGAAGGCCCAACCCCCCCAAAAAAGAATGATGCAATCTGCTGCAGCGGGGGGGGGGGGGGGATCCTGATTGTCATGTTTTCCCCCCTTCATGACCAGGACATTTGCGCTATACGCAAATTACATTTTTAGCCTTGTTTTTTTATATTTGATCAGCACTGGGTTTATTTTTTGCAAAATAAAAAAAATATTTTCTTTTTCCCCCTTTCTATTAAACATATCCAATAAAAAAAAGGTCACCAGTCTGGCTAAAATGTATTCTACATCTTTCGGATGAAAAGTTATACCTTTACAAACTACGATATGTGATCAGCAACTTATGGGCTGCGATAGTGTGGCAATCTGACACTGAATAACATCACCAGTGACATTATTACAGTAATACTATACACTGTCACTGCACTAATGACATCAGTTAACATTTAGGGCAATGAAGGGGTTAAATGTGTGCTGCTTTTACTAACATATCTTTGTTTCCTATCTCTGCTTTTCAGGTATAAGAAACAGTTTCATCTGTACAGAGCCCTGCGTTGATTGACCACAGCCAAGCCATAGATCAGTGGCAGAGACTTGCTGACTGACGTCCACGCTGTGCAATCATAGCAGGGGGTGGGGGCACAAAAATAGGTGGCCAACAAGTGATTAAATGATGGCTGCGGATCTAATTCTAAACAGCTCACACTAACCGGGGTCCCCACGTTACGAACAAGATAGGGTTTGTAGGTTTGTTCTTAAACTGAATTTGTTTGTAATTCGGAACAGGTACATTTTTTTAAGTTTAGTTCCAGCCAAAATAATATTTTCAAAGTTTTTTGGATAGCATAGGGAAGGGTTAACACCCCTGTAACATTTGTTTTGCTGTCTGTGCCCCTGTTCAGAGGATTTCACCTTACTTTCTGTCCCTTTGACAATTGAATTTTGAAAATTTTGGGTTGTTGTGGAAACAAGGATTGGTGATAAAACTTCAGTGGAGACACTTTTTTCCCATGAGAACTCTTACAGAAGTGAATTTATATTCTTAGAGGTAAATTTCCCCTCACTTCCTGTTGTCTCCCTCAGTTTGTAACCCAGGGACCGCCTATACTTTGGATATGATATAGAGCTCTATCAGTGACACACTGAGGTTAATTTACTAAAACTAGAATATAAAATCTGGTGCGGCTGTGCATGGTAGTCACAGCTTCTAACTTCAGCTTGTCCAATTAAGCTTTGGGGGGGGGGGGGGGGGGGACTGGAAGCCGATTGTCTCTATGCAGAGCTGCACCAGATATTGTACACTCCAGTTCTAGAAATCACCCACCTCGTGATCATACATTGTACACATTGACCATGGAGAATATATTTGGCCTCCATTAGGAGATAAAATTGGGGTCTGATAACAGCACCAGACCATCACTGTGCAGACCTTGAAGCATCAGAGCTAATCACAAAGCACTGACCATCTTAGATACTATTAGAGCTTATCATAATGACCGTGGACGGTCAGCAGAGTTACAGGGGGCACCCCAGCCTCAGCATATACACAGCAAAAACCTTATCCCTTCTGTCCAAATTCATCAACTGCAGAAGGAATGAGGAGAGGAGCGACAAGAGTCTTTATAGTTGAAAACACAACTTTTCCCATTTGATGGTCTTCAAAGACCAAGTTAAGAGCAATGGGGTGTTAAGGACAAATAGTATTACAACAGGAAATAATAAAGAATAATAATTAGTAAGGCGGACCAAGGGAGATAGGACACACGGGGGGGGGGGGGGTTAATAGTCCCATGAGCAAATCACAGGGGATGGGGTCATAAAATGACAGTGGAGGAGTCCATCTGTAGGATCCAGAATAGTTCCAGGTGTGGATGGTTGCTGCTCAGGGCCAGCTCTCGGGAAGAGTGAAGTCAACTCTGCATGGATATGAATAAAGAAAGGAGAGCGCCTCTGGGTGCAATGAAAATTTAATGCATAAATTAAATGTAGTAACTCACAGAAAAGTAAATAGTATAACGTGTGTCTGGGACATCAGGGGCTCCGGACGTCTACGGATCACCGCCTCATCACCACGGAGCCCCTGATGTCACGGACACACACTATACTATTTACTTTTATGTGAGTTTTGATTTCTGCATTAAATTTTCTTTGCAGTCAGAGGCGCTCTCCTTTCTTTCTTCAAAGACCAAGTTGACCTTTCAGGGGAAAAAAAAAAAAAGCCTTTTTTGCAGGAAGAAAAATGCATCTCTTTATTGGAGCCTGCAGAGCATTGCGCCTGCAAATCAGCACATCACAGGTGCAATGTCAGGCTCCTACAGACTGCAACTGCCAGCCTGTACAAAGCTGTAGGAAGTGTGAATGGACTACAAGGGTGCTTCATCAGCATCCTCACAGACCATTGAGAACTACAAGCATTCTGCTGCAGTGGCAGTTGAGATATGAAGTTTCTTAATTTAGATTCCTATGAATGATGTGGCTGGGTGGAGAAAGCCCTGCAGCCACATCAATTTTAAAATGTGACAGTGGGTGGGGGTTCCTCCCCCTTGCAGCTGCAGTCACAGGGAATGGGGGTCTGGGTGAATATGTTACATCCTAAACATGGATATAACACCTTATGTAAAAGGCAAACCCATCCTACAAAAAAAAAAAAAAAAAAAAAAAAAAAAAATACTTTTAATGCATACAGCATGCAACCCCCAGAAATGCATTCCAGCAGGCATTTAATCACATAAGAGGCAGAGCTTGCACAAAAGGATATTATCGTTCAGGTGTGCCTGGGGCAGCATAACATCCAAATGGAGCCCTGGATACTATTAATTTAGCATGGGTGGCACATGCACTAGGTAGTAGAAGAGATCATTTGTTGGGCACCCATAACAAATCTTAGAGACAGAGTTGGGGCATGGTATTATGATCAGCTTTTTGTTAGAGCAGATTGTCCTTCAGGGCCCAATTACACTTGTGAACAAATTAGAACACATTTTCAAAAAGTATCTGCTCTACCTGGGAATGGCACTCTAAGACATTGCAAAGTAGAGCACAATGCATATGCTGCCTGTGTTGATAAAAATGGTCATGTAACTTTTTTCATTTGTTGTAGTGCATTGGACATCCATTTATAAATAATAAACAGGCTGTTCTAATGCAATACAAATAAATGCCTACCATACACTGCAACAGCATGCTTGACTGAAGGAGCCCTTCGCTCACCTCACTAGTCCTTTAGCCTGGGTTCACACTACAGAACGGTGGGGCCGACAGGTGTCCGGTGCATCCCTGTTCTCCAGTTCAGGCCCAAATTTTTTGCTGGATCCGGACCTGAAATGGAGCCAAAGATGCACAGGACCCCTTTGCAATCCGATCTGGAGATGTGTGAACCGGCTCCATTGACAGGTCACAATCCCGTCATGCGAACTGGATGCAAAGAAACCCACATTTCAGACTAGTGTGAACCCAGCCTTAAGAGAAATTGTGGATAGTTGAGCAAAAAGACAGACATGTATAAGCACAAAAACAGAACAGTCACAAGCACAAATATTAGTGCGCAACAGCAATTGTACAGTCGCTTTCCTGTACTAGTTAGAAGTGGTATTCAGTTTTTTTTTTTCTTAAAAAAAAAACTGACCAGCAGGGTTTTTGCGATAGAGGCCCCATAAGTCTTCCGTCATAAATGGTTCATTCGGTTTATCAGCTGTCATGGACACTGCATAGCCCAGCTTGTGTTTACAACACCCACTCTGTGCCATTGTGATAGGCTTTGAATGCACAGGAGTGACACTATTACAGTCAAGCCACCAAACAGATGGAACCCCTGGGGAAGAATGTGCCCAGAACCAATAAGCGATGACAGTGCAGTGTTGGGAGGGTTTCCTTTACGCTCAAGTTTTCCATAATGTGATAATTTGCAGTGCATACTACGGCACAAACCTGCAGTACAGGCAACTCTTCACCAAGACAATCCATGTTCATTCCAGGTTGTAAGGCCGCAAAACATGCCAAGGGGGTGAATACTTTTGCAAGGCACTGTACTTCATTTTATATGCAATTACCTGCATATTATAGCCATGATGCAGAAAGGAGAGGAGGGACAACCCCCCCTTTACACAAGAACAGAGCTGAAGCTGCCAATCAGCTGGAGCTCCCTCCCATCACCGTTTCACTTCTTTGGGTCTGTAAAACTTGTCAGAAGTAGTGACTCCTGACAAAAGCAGAGGAACATAAAAGCAGAAAGGAATGACACTTAGGGGGGGGGGGGGGGGTCTCATACTAAAACTGGAACATGCAAAATCTGGTGCAGCTCTGTTAAGAAACCAATCAGCTTCCAGGTTTTATTGGCAAAGCTTAACTGAACTAGCTGAATTTCGAAGCCGACTGGGTACCATATACAGCTGCACCAGTTTTAGTAAATCTCCCCTTTGGTGCTTTGAATTGAGACACACACACTATATAGAGAGATATGCTTTGTTCATATTTCATGTCTGATGTTTACAACCACTAAATAAAATGGTTTCTATAAAATATTCTCAACTCAAACACAACAGGTTGAAGTTCTATATCTGTTTATTAACCCATTGTGACATTTTAAGAGTTGGCATTGGGTCCCTTCTTCTTGCCAAAAGTGGGCACAACATTAACAAAGCGCCTGTTGTATTGCATGCGCCTCTTTGCCCGGCCAGTCTTCTTTTTCTTCTTCTCTTGCTTGGCCACCTGCAAACGCAGTAAAAAAAATACAGTGAGCAGAATGGGAAAACAGCAAATACAAGACTAATGACATTACTAGTGAGTGGTTTATATGTATACATTTAGAATGTAGAAATCTCTCTGGATTATTTGGATAACAGTGTTTTCCAATCTTGCGCCACACAGCTACTATAGGTGAAAATACCTGACTAATGTGGTTTACATTGCAGGAAACAAAAACTTACTTTTGGAGTCTGGCCTCGTACTTTTCCGGCACGAGCTAGAGAACCGTGGACTTTACCTGTTCAAAGAAAGCATTTTACACATTAGTCACAACATTTACAGGAGGATATCAAACTAAACCATGTTTAAAAAAAAATAAAATATATATATATCCATCCCATATCTCAGCGATTCCTGTGGCAAGACATTCTCACCAGAATTCCAAGCTTAGTTCTACCCATCCGCCAATACAAAAATGATAGCCTAACGTTTCAAGATATGCAAAATTGAATTCCCTAGCACCACCACCACCCTCACACATTATAGCTTTCTTCAGGGAGGATTTATTACTCTGTGCCGGACCAGCTCCCCACATAACCTTTTATGTAGCAGTTGAAAGAGCAGCGAAAGGTTATAATACTACAGAGCAGCAGAAATTCTGCTGGGCTGCTCAAATCTTACCCAAGATGGCAATGCTAAACAGAAGTTTCAGGACTTTTGGACATCAATTCAAGGACAGCATTCAAAGGTAAAAAATATGCATAACAAAGAAATACACATCTCTTTGTAAGGATTGTTAAAATGAATTGTCTAGTGGCAGCCTTACATGGGATGACAAACTGAAAACTGATCATTTAAGTCTCAGATAAAAAGCTTAACACAGCACATTAAAATTTGGCAGAATGCTAATTTTAGTAAAGTAGACCCTTACACACCCTTTAAATTTAGTTATAACATTTTAAAAAACATTTTACTCCGTGACGAAGGGATGCACTTCAGATGACTGTATTGCTTTGCAAAACAATGCCATCCCAAGTGTCACCATAGACTGAGGGCAGTCAAATATGCAAGCACAATCTGACTGCCTTCAGGAACATGCATAATGATCACGTTGGTTCAGCTAAACCATATAGTAGACAGTAAAGTGGAGAATATGCATAGTGCAGGCAGATGTTGGAGGGCACCAGTGACTGGGATGGGCTTTTTCCCCAATCTGTCAAATCAAATGCTCTTCCAGAAAGTGTTAAACCAGCAGGGTTAGGCACCTTCCATAAACATAAGATCCTTGTCTAGTCCTGGAGACAATGGCCAGATCTAACTCATCTCATGTCGAATATGGAACAGAGGGATGACTATATTAGGGACCCATACACTATGCATTAAGGCATGATTTATTAATGCAGCCCATTCTTTACAAAAAAGAGGTGGCAGCACACTAGGTAGTTATGTCTTTGTGCAGCAGTGGCAGCATGTTTTGTGGTTCGCTACATTACCCGTTTTAAAGGAATGCATTGGGGTTCCATTCAAAAAAGCAGCCTTCATACTTCAATATCATATATGGTTGTCATCTGTGTACTACTGTGGGCATCTTGCAACTTTCATGCCTTAAAATTATTCCAGTGGTCCAATGCTTTTAGAAAATATTGTTTTGGGGTTTTTTAGGTGATGTTCATGCCAAAAATGCACATTTTCAAATGCACATGCAAAGAGTTGATCTTGCAGCTAAAGGATTTCTCATTGGGTGTGAAGGCTAAACTGTGCACATGGATGTTTTACTATTAGAGCAAGGTGGATGTGACAACATGTAGAGAATGTATAATTAGGATCATGAAAGGATTGTCTGGTAGAGCAGTGTGATTGGCTCGTGGTTGGAAAATTAATTCTATGCAATAAAAACCTATGCTTCTATCTTACCTAAACAAATATGCAACTAGACCCAAGGTAAAGCTTTATTAGGCATTATAGACGCAAATGCCTGAAGATGTACTTGCACCCTGAAATACTGACCTCCCAACAGACGAGCAGCAACATCCAAAGTGCTGAGATCACATACTCCACTCTGGCTAAGGGTGTCTTCATCAGACAGGGGGGTACCAGCAAGAAGAATAACTTGGTCTTCGCAGGCAATTCCCTCTAGAGAGGAGACCTGAGCCTGAAAGAAGATCAAATAGAATGTGTGATGGATGCAAAGCAAGACTATAGTATAAAAAGTTCCAATGAGATCAAAATTATTTATAACAATCACAAAATAAAAATTCTATAATCAGCATCAAAATACACATTGCAAAAAGCAAATTTTTTTAACCACTTCTGGACCAGCAACGTACTCCTAATACACTGGACTTTGAGTGGTTATACTGGGATGATGTCTGCAGCAGTGATTTTTAGAGCAGATGGTTGGCTCTCTAGCCGCTAAACTGCTTTTAAAAGCAGCTGGAGGGAAGTGGAGGGACCTTGTGCAACTTTGCTTGGACTCCTCTGTTCCACTGGCATCAGCTCTCCACTATGGTAACCCGAAAACAATGACCTCACTGCCAGTTTACCCAGATGTCAATGGCAATTTTTTAAAAAAAATAAAAATAATTCAAAAACCCTGATCTTGTTGTTTGGAATGCTTTTAAGGGCAAAGGAACGATTTGAAGTCTTAAAGAGTATTTGGGGCTCTTTAGGCTCCATGTACACGGGACGCTGGAAATGGCCGTTTAGGAGCAGTTGGGCGTTTTTTTCAGAAGCCCCTGAACCCATCTACATTTTATCTTATCTGTCCATGTACACCAGGTCGTTTACAGTCATTTGCAGGCAGTTGCGTTCAGAGACTGTTTTTAGAACGCAATTATTTGCGTTCGAATGAGTGTTTCCCGGCGTTTCAAACGCACAAACGCGTCCGAACGCGTCAACGCAATGACCCGCGTTTAGCGTTCGCGTTTTTCCATTTTAAAGGGGAATCATTTTTTTGACCTCTAGGAACAGTTCTAAACGCAAACGCCCGCAAACGCCGCTAAACGCGGGTACAAACGCGACCAAACAGACGTTTCAAACGTCCTAAAAATTTCAGCATTCAAAGGGACTTTTAACAACGTCCCGTGTACATGGAGCCTTAGAGTACCTGCCACAACAAGGATGTTTACATTAATTGTGACAGCAATAAAAAAAAAAAAAAAAAAATTAAAGTACCAGTGTAAAGACAAACAAATTTTACGTGCCCCCACCCCTCTGTGCAAAAGCTGCACGCACAGCCATCGCCCCACACGTGAGGTATCCTCACATTCTAGGCAGTAGAACTCCTCTAATCGAAAGCAGTAACCTGTAAGGATTTTAAAGAGTTACCTATAAAAAGCAATATTTACGCAGTTTGTCGCAACTTTAAAACGCGACATGTTTGGCATCTATTTACTCGGTGTAACATCTTTTAAATATTACAAAAAAAGGCGTTTGAAAAACCACTACTCAAATACTGTGTGAAATAAATTGCAAAACCCACCACCATTTTATTCTCTAGTCTAGCGCCTTTGCTTAAAAAAAAAAAAAAAAAAAAAAAATAATGTATATATAAAAAAAATGTTTGGGGGTTCTAAGTAATTGCTAGAGAAAAATCCTGGATTGTTACATGTACACAAAAAGTGCCAGAAAAGGACTGGTCTGGAAGTGGTTTAAACTGTAGATCCATTGCAACTGTACTTCATATTTGGGTCATGCGTTGGTGTAAAATAAATAGTACATATAATAGTAATACCATAATCCAGACAGCCAAAACCAAACATTCAAGACACGGCTACAACTATTTACATCGGGCAGCACTAACCTATATTTTCTAGTACAGTTATCCTTTAAGCAGTTTGATCAGATACACTTACCTTGATATTGTACACAGTCTCTAGACCAGACACCTCAAGGGTGTGTAGATTTTGAGTTCTTACAAAAATCTGCATGGTTGCTGCAAAAAACAAAAACATCTTAAGTTACAATATAGTTAAATTGCATGTAAACATACATCAGTGCTAAGTAATTTTCTAGTAAAAAAATACAGATTTTAACTTGTAACAAATGTCAGAAAAAGGCTTAGTCTTTAGCTCCTCTTCATCGAGTGCCCCCATGGAGAGCGGCTTTCCATTGGGGCACCCGTGTGGGCGCGCTCACGAGTCTCGTTGCTTCGCACATTGACAGACAGCAGGACTCGCCCCCGCCCCCCCATGTCACTGGATTTGATTGACAGCAGTGGGAGCCAATGGCTCCCGCTGCTATCAATTTATCCAATGAGGGCCCGTGACAGTGGCTGCAACCGCTGGGCTTGTGCATGTTGCTGGAACAATCAGGTAAAAATAAAAAAGGATGCATTCGAATGCATTAAGGCATTAAGGTGAAAAACCCGGAGACTTTACAACTCCTGTAAGTTAAACTGACCTCATTTACAGACCAAAGTTCATCCCTTTGATCTAAAAGAACAAAATGATACAATGCTTCTCCATCTCAGTGCTGAGCAATGTAGTGATAACTTTGCTGGCTTTTTTTTGACAGCTGTGAGCACTGAACTACTCGGCACTGTTACATGAATCGTGAAAATGCCGGATTAAGATCGTGGGGGGGTTTGAATCAAGATTGCAATTTTTTTAATGATTAATCGCTCAGCTCTAGTCTGTTTATTATACCAATGTAATATTTTGTAAAAAACAAACTATCCTGTTTTCTTCTGCAGACCCTCAGTATTAGCTCAAAGAGCCCACCCCCCAGTATTGATCTTGGACTACAAAATGATAAGATTTTAAGTTGTAGAAGTGGGAGTTGTTGAGTTTTGCATAGAGCTCCCCCGATCTTACTCTTTTCGGTTCCCTGCCGCTGTTCCTGACCCCTCCCCAGCCAATTGCCCACCGTAGAAAGCTGCTTACTATGGGGGCACTAGTGTGGGCTTGCACAGTCCATTGACACAGCATGACTTGGCCGCGCCGCGCATCCCCCTCCCTCCCCGGCTGGGATTGACAGCAGCAGAGCCAATGGAGGGAGAGAGCCACGGCTCTGTGCACAGCGCTGGACCAAGATCGAGCTCCGTTAAGGATGGTGGTGGGGGAGCTGCAATCAGGTGGTTTACCGTAATGCAGAGAAACCTTCAGCCTTTACTTTAGTAGATCAGTGGATAACAAGGAAACATCCACATATATATATATATATATATATATAAAAAAAAAAACATTTGAGCTGAATGCACTGACCATCACTAGCTGACACCAACAAACCAACTGCCGAACACGATTTCCTATTGTTCATGTGTCAGGTTTCTGAGCATTGAACAAACCCAAGCATCAAACATTACCTCACCTTTCTAAGCCTCTTGGCTGATGATACAAAGTCAGTTCTACCTTTAGGACAATGTTACAACCATATTAAAGGAAATATAACAAAACACATACTTACCTGCTGCAGCTGTCCCTTGCTGTCTCTAAGTCCAAGAACTCAGCGATCACATGACCACTCAGGTCCGGAGTGAGCAAACTGTCAGTCATCGCTCTCTGCTCCTCCACTGCTCACTGGGCCAGGCTGGCTCAAGCTATAAGCTGCACACTAAGACATAGCCAGCTGCTAGTCAGGAATCTGGGAGGATCCCGCCATTCTTGTTGGGATCCCTCCAGTCTGCAGTGGCTCTGACATCAGCCAACAGAAAACTGTAGCCTGCTGTCAGCTGCTTCTGGGTCACAGCAGAGCACACTTATACTCCTGTTACCCACATTAGTATGACCCAAAGAGCTTTGCCCCCACTTCTCTTTTAAAGGGCGTATTAACACTTGGCCAGAGACTAATCCAGAGTGGTTTAGTGTGTGAGGAGTTTGTTTTAGGCTGCAGCAGAGGGTGGTGTGATGTGCGTTTTATTGCAACACTGCTCCCCCCCCCAGGAACTTTATTTGATTTATTATATTACAAAGTGACAGTTCACAGCACCAACCAGTGAGGTGCGATATTATTCCACATGTCTCTGCATCCTCATCTCATGTCCATCTTCGCTTATCCTGGGCCCTCCCTCCTGCCGATTGCCCATACAGCAAGCAGCTTGCACCTGAACCAAGATGCAGCTGTGTGTCCATTCAGACATGGAGCTACCATTCGGCCCACCCCCTCTCTCCCCCGATTGGCTACATGACTTTAACAGCAGTAGGAGCCAATGGTACTGCTGCTGTCTTAGCCAATCAGGGGGGGAGAGTCCTGGATGGCCGAAGGACATAGCTGGATAGAGATAGGGCTCAGGTATTAGAGGGGCTGAGGCAGGCTGCGACACACCGAAAGCTTTTTATCGTAATGCATAGATTGCATCAAGGATAAAACCCTTCTGCCTTTATATCAGTCTTTGGGGCGATCGCCTGCACCAAGCGGGGCCCTCGGGGCACTCGCCTGCACCAAGCGGGGCCCTCGGGGCACTCGCCTGCACCAAGCGGGGCCCTCGGGGCACTCGCCTGCACCAAGCGGGGCCCTCGGGGCACTCGCCTGCACCAAGCGGGGCCCTCGGGGCACTCGCCTGCACCAAGCGGGGCACTCGCCTGCACCAAGCGGGGCCCTTGGGGCACTCGCCTGCACCAAGCGGGGCCCTTGGGGCACTCGCCTGCACCAAGCGGGGCCCTTGGGGCACTCGCCCGCACCAAGCGGGGCCCTTGGGGCACTCGCCCGCACCAAGCGGGGCCCTTGGGGCACTCGCCCGCACCAAGCGGGGCCCTTGGGGCACTCACAACAGGGTACCACAGCAGGGGTCATGAAGTCAGCACAGCTCTGATTGGCCACATGATCACACTGACCAATGAGAAGCCGCCCTTCCTCTCAGGAAGCGGCCCCTGAAGATGGCTCATGCATTAGATTTCAATATCCGGAGCCCTTCTTACACTGAATGTGCTTTAAAAACATGCGACTATCTAAAACTTCAAAACACGTCCGTGTGACTTCAGGCACAGATGTCTAAACAAGTCGCATCCAAACACACCAAAAGAAGTGCAGAAACTACTTGTTGCGGCACCAAAAGTCAATGTCACATGGATCTGAACACGGCCATCGCTGACAATATGGGGAGACTTGTCATGCGATTTACAAGTCGCTCCCATGTGAAGGGTCCATTGACAAAGCTTTCCCAGGAGACCCCAATAAACCTTCAGCAATGATTATCAGGAAGCAGAGTGGAGGAGATGCAGAGGAGTCCCATAGGGCCCCATGGTGAGTCTGATGGATGGAGAACTCCGGGGATCACGTGTGACATGAGGGAGAGAACTCCCCTGTGACTGAGGCAGCGAGCCTCCCGCACACACCACGTGACCCCGCACTCCTCCACACACACTGCCCCACTATATCCACCAACCTGACCTCCCCGCACCCCTCCAGCCACAAACTATCACCCAACATTTCCTCACCGGCCACTCCGCGTCTCTCAAAATGGAGGAAAGAAAGAGGAGGGAGCAGGAGCGCGCACGTACCTTATATCGACACATGGACGCGCGCGTTTACGACATGACGTACAGCCTCGTTCTTTACACCGCCACATTGCTACACCCACTGCGAATCCCTGACCACAACTGCTCAAGCGCATGCGCCTAGCGGAAGGCCGGGCGGCCATGTTGGTACACCCTAGTGAAGACAGGAAACTGACCCTTTTTGGTAAACCAAGATGGCGGCCTCCTTGTGTGGAAGGACAGCGTTAGATATCGTGAAGAACGCTGTTAGGCTACAGGTGTGTGGCTTTTCATGTTATTCTGTTTTTCCTATTATTTCCCTTTAGTTTGCAAGAGGCTTTATCTTAAAGTGGGCCTTAGAGGTTAGCTGTGTAGGAGCCATTCCTTGCTTTGAAGCTATGGCTTGGTGACTTTTCTTGAACACTGTAATGTTGGTGAAAGGATGAGGATTGCTACCTCTGAGCTCCATGTAGGACAGACATTTGCCCCAGCACACTGGTATTGTAGGAATCCAGCGCCTCTAATCAATGTCTCTCTCTTCCTTTTCAGCGCCCTTATAGGGGGTTGGGATCCGCTGTGACCTCTCAGTACCCGGGTATTATAGAGTCACATGACGAATATCGCTTCGTGGAGCGCCTCATCCCACCTCTTCAGGTGCCCAACCCCCCAAAGCACACAGGAGTAACCCCCTCCGGGTGGATCCCCCCTAAAGGTACCCTCATTGAAATGTTCTTTGCTGTAATGGGCAGAAATCTTCCCGTCGGGGCGACTCGTAAATCAGTGCGGTTCATGGATGTGCTTAGTGCTGCTCCAGAATATGGCTTATGAAAATAAATCAATAAATTATTTGAGGGAAAAAAGCTAGCTGGAACAAGTCATGTGATTGGATCTTCTTTAACCACTTCCATACAGGACAGTTTCACCCCCTTCCTGCCCAGGCCAATTTTCAGCTTTTAGCGCTGTTGCAATTTGAATGACAATTACCCGGTCATGCAACACTGTACCTACACCAAATTTATGTCATTTTTGCCCACAAATAGAGCTTTCTTTTGGTGGTTTTTGATCACCGCAAGGTTTTTTTCTTTTTTGGTACACAAAAAAAAAGACCAAAAAGTTTGAAAAAAAAAAAAAGTTTTTTGTTTATGTTATAAAATTTTGTAAATAGATAAGTTTTTCCTGCACTGATGAGGCCACACTGACAGGCACTGATGGGGTAGCACTGATAGGCAGCATTGGTGGGCACTGATAGGTGGCACTGATGGGCGGCACTGATAGATGGCAATGATGGACACTGATAGATGGCAATGGTGGGCAGCACTGATAGAAGGGCACCACTGACAGGCTCCCTGAGCCCTGATTGCCATCCCTGGTGGCCATGGTGGGCATCCCTGGTGGCTCTAGTGGCACCCCCCCAGGGTCTGCACTGGTAATCAATGTTCTGATTACCAGCACAGACCCCCCCCCCCCCTGTGATCAGTGAGTAATTAGCAAAAAAAATGCTTCAAACTCACTGATCCCCTGGCTGCAGCACAGATCCTCTCTTCTTCTCACTGACTGGATCTGTGGGAGAAGAAGAAGAGATCAAAGCCGTTACAACAGCTGTATTTACATTACATGACAGCTGTGATTGGACACAGCCGTCATGTGATCAGGAGGGCTAATCACAGGGCCCTAAAACCAAAACTTGTTGCTATGTGTCCGAGGGACACAGGCACATCGAGATCACGCCAATGTGCGTGCTTGCTTAGATTGTACGCTCCTTGAGGGCAGGGACTGATGTGAATGTGTAATGTATATGTAAAGCGCTGCGTAAATTGACAGCGCTATATAAGTACCTGAAATTAAAAAAAAAAAAAATTTTTTATATATATAATTCAAAGGAAGAAATGGAGAGAAACTCAATTATCAGTATTAGTTGCCTCCAGTTCCCAAATCCATCTTGTCTCATGCTGCAGGACCATACAATCATAATCATCCCCTCTTTTTTTATTTGGAACGACTTCAGTAACCCACATATTTAACCACTTCAGCCCCGGAAGGTTTTACCCCCACGATCGTGCAACGCTGCATCCAAACAAAATTTACATCCTTGTGCCTGTGCAATTTTTTTTTTTTTTTGCGCTATAAACAAAAAAGAGCTACAATTGTGAAAAAAAACAATATTTTTCACATTCTGCTATAGGACATTCACAAAAAAAAAAAAAAAAAAATTTTTTTTAACATTTTAGGCCAATTGGTTTTCTGCTACACATGTTCGGAAAAAAAATCTCAATAAGCGTATTTTGATTGGTTTGCGCAAAAGTTATCGCGTCTACTAACTACAGGATTGTTTTATTTTTCATTTTTATTTATTATTTATTTTTTACTAGTAATGGCGGCGATCTGCAATTTTTTGCGGGACTGCGACATTGCGGTGGACAGATCGGACCCCTAACTGACATTTTTTGACACTTTTGGGGGTACCAGTGACATTACTACAGTAATCAATGCTAAAAATATGCACTGTTACTGTAATAATGCCATTGGCAGGGAAGAGGTTAACCCTGTGGGTGATCAAAGAGGTTAAATGTATGCCTATATGCTTACTAACTGTGTGTGTGTGTGGGGGGGGGGTTCTGTGACAGGCACAGACAGATCGCAGTTTCAGCTTAGCTGAAACTGATGATCTGTCCCTGCCTTTCTCACAGAAGATCCACCTGCTTTGTTTACATAAGCAGTCGGGTCTTCTCTCCGTTTCCCGTACAATCGGGAGAGGAAGGCGGCAATCGCTGCCTCTCCTCCAGGGGCCTGGCTCCCGCTGTGTCTAAACCCAGCGGGAGCGCGGCTCCGGCGGCGCACACATGCATTCCAGTCACGTAGTACTACGTGACTGGACGCAGGGGAGCCGCACTGCCACAGTAATATTACTGTGGGCGGTCAGCAAGCGGTTAAACATATCGGATCCCTATTGTGGTGCAAACCTACATGACGTGCAATGGGAGCTTTCAGATGGTACGTTTCAATATCCTAGATATAGTCCTGTAAACATTTCCGAACCGTTCAAATGATCTTACCAACATAGAAGGACCAATAGGTGCATACGATGACATAGATAACACGTCACCTTCTGATTGCACCTGAGGGGTCTTCCCGAGGGAAGGACCAATCTATCACCCTCTACCGTGTAGGAACAATAATTGCACATACCACATCTTCGCATTCCCACATTTCTGTGTTGTGCTGGGGGTTTCCACTGTATGTCACTATGAACCAAAAGGTCCTTCAGGGAACTGGCCTTTCTATATACAATTTTGGGAGAGTTAGAAATAAATCTACTTATCATTGTATCATTCGTTCAATAGGGACCAATGCTTGCCGCATATTTATTTAACCCTAGTTGCAAACTCAGTGTATTGCATACATAATCACACTTCACTTCCCTTTTCCCCTTTCTTTCCTTGTGATCTAAATAAAAGCTTGGTTCTATCATTCTCCTTGGTCTGTCTATAGACCCCATTCAGCCATCTATCTTTATAACCTCTGTTATGAACTACCCGGTTCACACTTCTGCGATACGGGAATGCTGCGAATATACAGCGTGTTCCCGCATCGCATCCACACCCCTGGCAGTTTACACTGCCATATGCGATACGCAGGGGGTGTCAATTAAAAGTTAACGACACCCTCAGTTGAGATCGCATATCGCAGTGCGATCTGCAAGTTCGCACA
Organism: Pelophylax lessonae; assembly: GCF_965119305.1. Taxonomy (NCBI): domain Eukaryota; kingdom Metazoa; phylum Chordata; class Amphibia; order Anura; family Ranidae; genus Pelophylax; species Pelophylax lessonae. The sequence continues at coordinate 90,174,225 of NC_138777.1, read as the reverse complement.
GAATCGGATCGCATTAGTGTGAACCACCATGCGATCAGATTCTGCTGCGGATAAAAAAAAGGGTCATGTGCGTGTTTAGTGTGATTGTGGTGCGAATTCAGCCATACAAACTGTATGGCTGAAATTTGCACCGCACAGAGATCACATGTAATTTAGGAGCAGTGCGCTCCGAATTACATGCGTTCTCTGTGATCGCACTAATGTGAACTGGCCCTTCTTGCATACTTACAGTATCTCATAAAAGTAAGTACACCTCACACTTTTGTAAATATTTTATATCTTTTCATGTGACAGCACTGAAGAAATGACATTTTGCTACAATGTAAAGTAGTGAGTGTACAGTTTGTATAACAGTGTAAATTTGCTGTCCTCTCAAAATAACTGAACACACAGCCATTATATCTAAACCGCTGGGAACAAAAGTGAGTACACCCCTAAGTAAAAATGTCCAAATTGGGCCCAAAGTGTCATTATTGTCCAGCACTGCCTTAACCCTCTTGGGCATGGAGTTCACCAGAGCTTCACAGGTTGCCACTGGAGTCCTCTTCCACTCCTCTATGACGACATCACGGAGCTGGTGGATGTTAGAGACCTTATACTCTTCCACCTTCCGTTTTTAGGTTTCCCCCACAGAAACTCAATAGGGTTTAGATCTGGAGACATGCTTGGCCAGTCCATCACCTTTACCCTCAAGCTTCTGTAGCAAGGCAGTGGTTGTCTTGGAGGTGTGTTTGGAGTCATTATCATGTTGGAATACTGCCCTGCGGCCCAGTCTTTGAAGGGAGCGGATCATGCTCTGCTTTAGTATGTCACAGTACATGTTGGCATTCTTGGTTCCCTCAATGAACTGTAGCTCCCCAGTGGCGGCAGCACTCATGCAGCCCCAGGCCATGACACTCCCACCACCATGCTTGATTGTAGGCAAGACACACTTGTCTTTGTACTCCTCACCTGGTTGCTGCCACACATGCTTGACACTAGGGCTGAACGATAGTCGATGTGATATCGACTATCGTGTTGTGGGCGTGGACGATTGTCACATCGCCGAAGATAATGATGTAAGGCATAGGCATTAGGCAGGGAGAAGTCGGGATGACTCACAGTCTTTGTAGCAGAACAGAGCCGACATCTGTCCCACACATTCAGTCTGCCTGCCAGCAGCTAGCTTAGTTCTCCAGCTGATGGTAATATGATCCTAGAGTGAGGAGCTCAGCTCCTCCCTGTAACCAATCAGCGGCTCCCCCCAACACACTGACACTGAAGAACTGGAAACAAGCTGGTATTGTAAAAGTTCAGAGTGAAGAGTCGAGTCAGTACGCGTGGGACTGGACAGATGTCATGTCAGGCTGTGTTCTTCTACCTCCTGCCACTACTGAGTCCCGACTGTGCCTAATCCACACTGACTGTCACTGTCAATCCCTACAATAACATTAAACCTGGCCTGCCCTGGCTGTATGGTGCAATTTGCAATTACAATCAGAAGAAGGCTGCCCTGCTGCAATACTTCCACGATTTCCTCTCAATATTGCAATATATATCGTTGGAAAAAAAAATATCGCAATGTACTTTTTTTCCAATATCGTGCAGCCCTACTTGACACCATCTGAACCAAATAAGTTTAGCTTGGTGTTATCAGCCCACAGGACATGGTTTCAGTAATCCATGTCCTTAGTTTGCTTGTCTTCAGCAAACTGTATGCAGGCTTTTTTGTGCATGATCTTTAGAAGAGGCTTCTTTCTGGGATGACAGCCATGCAGACCAATTTGATGCAGTGTGCGGCGTATGTTCTGAGCACTGACAGGCTGACATCCCCCACTCCTTCAACCTCTGCAGCAATGCTGGCAGCACTCATATGTCTATTTCCCAAAGACAACCACTGGATATGACGCTGAGCATGTGCACTCAACTTCTTTGGTCAACCATGGTGAGGCCTGTTCTGAGTGGAACCTGGCCTGTTAAACCGCTGTATGGTCTTGGCCACTGTTCTAAAGCTCAGTTTCAGGGTATTGGCAATCTTCTTAGGCCAGCTTTATGTAGAGCAACAATTATTTTTTCAGATCCTCAGAGTTCTTTGCCATGAGGTGCCATGTTGAACTACCAGTATGAGAGAGTGAGAGCGATAACACCAAATAACACACCTGCTCCCCATTTACACCTGAGACCTTGTAACACTACGAGTCACATGACACCGGGGAGGGAAAATGGCTAATTGGGCCCAATTTGGACATTTTCACTTAGAGGTGTTCTCACTTTTGTTGCCAGCGGTTTAGACATTAATGGCTGTGTGTTGAGTTATTTAGAGGGGATAGCAAATTTACACTGTTATACAAACTGTACAATCACTACTTTACATTGTATAAAAATTGCCATTTCTTCAGTGTTGTCACATAAAAAGATATAATAATATATTTACAAAAATGTGAGGGGTGTACTCATTTTGTGAGATACTGTATATATGTGCAAAGGTCAGTCATGTTTATCCTTCTACATATCAAGACTTGCTGCTTTGCAGAGCTACACAATGGGGTTGATTTCCTAAAGGCAAATCTACTGTGCATTGGAAGTGCAGTTGCTCTAGTCTAGAGCTTAGTAAATGAGGTAAACCGTCACTTTGCAAAGAATACCTAAAAACACGCAAGGAAGATTTAAAAAAAAAAATGAATTTTTGCTGGCACATGATTGAATGAATGATGGAAATTAGCAGAGCTTCCCCTCATTTATTAAGATCTAGAGGTACTGCACTATAGTAAATCAACCCCAATGATTTCACCCAACTACTCCTTTTCACAATGCAAGGCTATGGGTTTTTAAGTCACTAAAATAATGCACTCCGTATGTGGCTTTTGTATCTCAGCAGTTAATGACCTAGGATTGTGGTTTCAGCACTAAGCTTGGCAACATCTGTCCCCGCTCCAAAATACTTTGCTGTTACCTTGTGCAACAATTTTCTTTTACAATGTAAAAGTATACCAAAGGTTTCCTATTAGCTGCAGTGACCACCTTGGAGCAAGGTAGAGCTAACTTAGAACATTACAGTGTCCTATGATTTAGGGTACCAGGAAGCTGAAGACCTCCAAAGCTGTGTGCAGACATGCCAGGTGCTTTCATTGTAGTGCTGCAAGCCTGTTCATTACTGAATATTTTTTCTATACTTATTTTGAATTGCAGGCATGTGGTCTCCAGAACTTTACTACACGAAGCAAAAAAGTTAGCATTTTCTGTTTTTTTAATTTTTAGATACACCTCCCGATCTCCCTTATTTTGTGAGACGCTCTCGTATGCACAACATTCCAGTGTACAGAGACATCACTCATGGTAATCGTCAAATGACTGTTATCCGCAAGATTGAAGGTGACATATGGGTGAGCATACAACCGTATCAATTTATCAGTCTGCCTTCCTTTTGCAGCTAGATAAAAAAAATCTGTTTTGTATGCATTCAGCATTTGAACACATTTCTCTTTATGAGCTGCTTCAAAGAGAAAAGCTTGTTTCCATGCATTGCCAATGGCTTATACCCTCCTTTCTTCCTATACCATTGTCACATTGACTGATCAGCCTAAATTTAACCACTTAAGCCCCGGAGGATTTGGCTGCGCAAAGACCAGGCCCTATTTTGCGACTTGGCACTGTGTGACTTTAACGGACAATTGCGCGGTCGTGCTACGCTGTACCCAAATTAAATTGACGTCCTTTTTTTCCCACAAACAGAGCTTTCTTTTGGTGGTATTTGATCACCTGTGCAATTTTTATTTTTGTACTATAAACAAAAAAAAAGAGCGACAATTTTGAAGAAATAACTATTTTCACATTTTTTTTATATGAAATTCTCAAAAAAAAAAAAAATCAAAATTTTTTAACATTTTAGGCCAATTTGTTTTCTGCTACATATTTTTGGTAAAAAAAAAATTGCCACAAGTGTATTGTGATTGGTTTGCGCAAAAGTTGTTGCGTTTACTAACTACGGGAAAGATTTATGTAATTTTTTTTTTTTAACTTGTAATGGCAGCGATCTGCGATTTTTTTTTTTTTTTTTGCGGGACTGCGACAGACAGATCCGACCCCTGACTGACACTTTTGGGGTACCAGTGACATTACTACAGTAAACAGTGCTATAAATATGCACTGTTACTGTAAAAAGGACACTGGCAGGGAAGGGGTTAACTTTATTGGTGATCAAGGGGTTAAGTGTGTCCCTAGGGGCGTGATTCTAACTGTTAGGGGGCGTGGCTAGTGAAGTAATCAGAGACATACGATCCTACATAGCAGGATTGCATAGCCTCTGTCATTACTTCAGGGAGAATGACAGATGGCTGCATTTACATCAGCCGTCTGTCTTTCTTCCCTCTCCTGTGGGAGATCACGAGTGGCTGGTGGACATCGGAGTCCCCGGTCACACGTGCTGGCTAGGCAGGGAACGAGCGGGAGCGCACCGCACGCTCGCCCCCTACAGGCTCTTTAGCAAGCGACGTAGGTCTACGTCGCTTTGCCTGTAAGCGGCTGACTGCCGCAGTAAATAGTCGTGAGGCGGTCAGCAAGTGGTTAAAGGGTAACTCCACTTTCATTGAGAAAAGGCACATAAGGAAAAATAATATAGCTTATACAATTGTGACACAAGTCATATTGTAATTGAATGGTATTAAAAATTACCTTTCCTTTTCAATCTGCAGTCGCTGTAATTTTGGCTACCTGGAAGTTGTTCTGTACACAGAATGTGTACTGAATACACCCCAAAAACATGATTTCCTGCTTGTGTGATTGGCTTACCAATTTTCCCAGAAGTCTGCCTAAGGTACAAGTCAGATTTCCTTGGAACAAAATTGTCATTTTTGGTGAGATACTCCCAATAGGAACACATTTAAAGGGTTGCAGCCCTAGCAGATTTCCTCAGTGATCTGCAGCTGTACAGCTAATTGATAATTATAAAACCACTCCCATTAGCAACAACAAAAGGTAGGAATCTGCAACAAAGGTTGTTATAATCCTTGCAATGTACATAAATCACCCAGAAGGGAATGTTTTTTTTTTTTTTTTTTCCGCAACAAAAGTATAGTTACGCTTTAAGGTATAGTGTTCTGGGGAGTACAAATACAACTACTTGTCTCATCATGTAATATTTCCAACTTTTCACAGGTTCTTGAAGCTGAAGTACGAGACTTTCTGACCCAGCTAACAGGTCAGACACCGGCAACGCAAGTTAATGAGATTGCCAGGGCCATCAAAGTGAAAGGATACTTTGATAAAGAACTACAGACTTGGCTTGCAGAGAAGGGTTTTTAGCATGGGTAGAACTGAGAACATATTCCTCACTGGGAAAGTGGATATGGTGTAGCCACTGCAAGCAATAGTGACTATGCTCACAAGTTCCACTTGTGGTTGCCTCATTAAATTAGGCTACCAATATATTTGTAAAATAGATATAATCTTTCAAAATTATTGTAAATATGATTCTTGCAAATAAAGCCTTGTTTTGCAATATGTTATTACGTTGAGTCAGATGTGGATCAGTGTGTGGAAATATGCATAAGGTGTTTCTATTCCACAAGTATTGGGGTGTAGTCCCCTTCTCTAGAAAGTAGGGCACAAAAAATGAATGCTTGAACTATTGAGGTAGAATAATCTTTAGCAGTAAAGGGCTATGCATCAGGGTTGGATATAGTTGACTGTTTAGCCCTAGGAGCATGATTACAGGATGGCTTCTGGCTTGATTTCTTGTAAGGTCTCCTAAGCCATCATCAATTTTCTTGTTATTTTTTTAATTTATGACTAGCAGAACTAATGAAAAAAATGTGCTTGGTTAGGATGCATTTACTAGAAGAATATTTTCAGGTCATCTCCCTGCAGTACCACCGGAAAGCTTTCTCCCCACCACCCCTTATCTCCCCCCCCCCCCCCTTCTCTGCAGCTGCTGCTGGGCCGAGAGATCAGTGTCAGGATGGAGAGCAGAGAGAAAGGGGGATATTACTGGTAAACATGTGTTTATTGAAGGAATACAGTCAGCAGTCACTACTGATCACTTCTGTATTCTTTCATCACCGATCCATAGTAAACAGCGTTTACTATATGTCAGTTTATGAATACATAGGAGCCTCTATGCAGAGACAGGGTCGGTAAAATAATTTTTGTATATACAGGCGAAGGTGCATTTTGGTGCTCCACCACAGAGTCCTCCCACCACCCCCCTCCCCTCCAGCAGACAGCAACTCTGCATGGAGGGCGGGACACAGAGCCTGTTTAACTTAGCTCTTTCATCAGAATCTGCAGAGCTAACCTTTATACTTTAAAGGGGAACTCTGATGATAGGGGCTTTGGGCACCATGACTTAAGGGAGAACGCTGGCAACTTTGATGTAAGGGGATTCTGGTGGCAGAGCCCCTCCTACATAAGAGTTCCTATTTACACTAGAGTTTGCAGAGTTCCCCCTTATATCAGTGTCCTCCTCCCTCCCCCTTACCTTAAGGTTCCCAGTCACACTTCATTTTTACATCATTGCCCATTCTATGCATGTAAGCACTAGGGCACTGTGGATGGGCTGTAGGGCACTGTAGGAGGGCAGGCTGCCTCAGGCAAGCTGTTGGCGCTTCCTCCCCATCCCTTCTGTTTTCTTTAAATGACTAGAAACCAGCCCTAAGCACGATGACGTCAGCTGCACCCTCCCGTACACTTCCCGGTGCCCGAGTTGGGCCAAACTCAACTGTGTCAAAATCTGCCGCCTCAAAGACTGTGCATGCACAGAACTGAGATGGGGAGAAGTTGCACAATTTACGGTGCCCTTTTCTTGCCCAAGGACATTTACGGACAGGAGAAAAGCACCTTTTATGAAAAATCATCAATCATTTAAGTGTGAACCACAATAAAGTGCAATGCGATGTCAAGAATAATTACCATATGTACATTCCAAAGTGTTAGTACAATAAATAATATGCATATTTCATACAAAAAATAATAAAATTGTGCCATGACAAAAGTGCAGATCCACCGCAAGCTGTTTGTACCAACTTCAGTGTACCACTACCAAGACAGAACACGCATCATCTGCTTATCAAAAAATTTTACCTCTTAAACTTATGGGGTCACATGCATTTGACCTCTGCCAGATATATTTGCAGCGACTTCACTTAAAAAGTTACAATCTAGGTATATAGTAGCTTTCCCCCAAGAGCGGCCTTTCACGACTCCGCCCAGTCCGGTACCAACCACAGGCAACCCCATATATGCAAAGCATAGGGCCCCTTTCACACGGGCGTCTCCCCTTGACGGACTTAGCTTGCTCAGTGGGGGATCGCTCTGCTGATCCCTGCTGAGCAGGCGGATGACAGGTCTATCTTCGCTCACTGTCCCGCTTTTCCCTATCAGGAAAACGGACCACATGTCTGTTTTCTGCTGATCATATCCTATCCATCAAACAGATAGAAAATAGGACCATTATCCAGCTGGATTTGGTGGACAGGATCGGATCGCGGCGGGTGTCAGTGGACATAGGGGTGAATTGAGGATCAGGTCTCCCTTAAAAACTTACAGGCAGAGACTGATCGGACAGCCCGTATGAAAAGAGCTTAAAGCACACTATAGTGCAAAAGTTTAAGAGGTCAATTTTTTTCATAAGCAGATGATGAGTGCTCTAGATGGTACACTGAAGTTGGTGCAAACCGCTTGCAGTGGATCTGAAAATATATGGTTTGATGGGTCTTTTACAAACTCTGAAAACTGGAAGGGGAAAAAAAAAACAATGGAAACATTTCAAAAATGGTCTGGCCACCTGAGTTTAACCACTTCACACTGGGCACTTATACCCCCTTCCTAACCAAGCAAATTTTCAGCTTTCTGTGCTCTCACTTTGAGTGACAATTACTCAGTCATACAACACTGTACCCAGTGTTTTTTTTATTTTTTGCACTATAAATAAAAAAAAAAGGACCAAAAATGTTGTTTAAAAAATGCATTTTTCTTTTTTTCTGTTATAAAACTTTGCAAATTAGTATTTTCTCTTTATAAATTTTGACAAATATATACTGGTATATTATTTAGACTTTGTGAATGTGAGTCTTAGAACCGGTCAACACTAGCGCGACTTGTCAGCCTTACAAGTCGCGCTCCCTCGCGGTCCATTGACCGCTACAGGACCCGTTCTAATAGGAGGGACACAAGTCGCTCCGACTTAGAAAAGGGGTCCTGTACTACTTCGGGGTGACCTCAGAGCGACTTGCATAGACTTCCATTTTGTGAAGTCCCTGCAAGTCACTCCGAAGTCGTGGTGCATGGTAATGCACAAGTCGCCCCTGAAGTAGTAAGGAGTCGTGTCGCCTCAGTGTTAACCGGCTCTTAAAGCTATAGTGCCAATCATGAAAAATTGGTCACACCTGATCACTGACATCTAATTTTTTTGAGACATTAAAGACTCCTACACACTATAGGAAAATCAGTCGAGAATTTTCGTCCAAAGAACTTTTGTATAATGTGTACCCAACTTTCTACAGCCGTTTCCTTCTGAACGAGCATTATAAAGCTCCAAAATGTTTCTCGTACGAGAACAGATCAAACGATTTCTGCTTAATGTATACCGTTTTCTTACGATTTCCAAAAGAGAAGAATCAGAAATGAAAGACTGTGCATGATCAGAAACCATAAAAAAAAAAGCAAAAAAGGATTTTAAATTCATCCTTACCTGTAAAATCTATTTCTTGAAGTTCATCACCGGACACAGAACCATAAATCCTAACATATGAATTATATAGCCACTTATAGGTAGGCGAAGGACACTTGCAACCAATCAGAATTGATGACCCCCCCCCCTATATAACCCCTCCCACACAGGAAGTACCTCAGTTTTGTAGCATGCAATAAAAGACCCCATAGAAGAGAGGAGGGACCTCTGTGCCCCATGATGTACTTTAAGAAATGGATTTTACAGGTAAGTATGAATTAAAAATCTATTTTTCATTTTGTACATCACAGGACACAGCCATAAATCATAACATATGGGATGTCCCAAAGCAATGCATCGGAGGGGAGGGGGGACACCAAAAAATACCACCATCTGGCCCTAAAAGAAGGATTACACCGCCGCCTGCAACACACTGAGACCAAAAGCAGACTCTTCCTGGGTCCCAACATCCACTCTATAAAAACGTAGTAAAAGTATGCACCGACGACCAGGTCACGGCCTTGCAAATCTGAGCCATAGAGGCTTGATGGCGGTGTGCCCAAGAGGCACCTACTCCTCTGGTAGAATGTGCCTTTTCAGGAAAAGGTGGAACCTTTCCTACTAAACCATACGCCTGGGTAATAACCTGGCGAATCCTACAAGAGATTGTAGGTTTTGATGCTGCCAACCCCTTTCTGGAGCCTTCTGGCAGTACAAACAAGCTCTCGGTCTTACGAATCTGAGCTGTTTCCTGTGAAAATAAAACTTAAGTGCATGCAATAACCTTTCCTCCTCTCAGTGAGGATCTGGAAAAAAAGAAGGTAGTATAATGTCCTGATTCAAATGAAAGGCGGACACTCCCTTGGGCAAAAAATCTGGATGAGGACATAAAATCACCCTATCTTGATAAAATATCAAGAATGGATGGCTCTTTACAAGAAAGAGCTGCTAGTTCCGATACCCTTCTAGCTGAAGTTTTTGCAATCAAAAAGACCAGTTTTCTGGTCAAAAGAACCAGGGGAACCTGCCCCAGCGGTTCAAAAGGCTGTTTTTGGAAAACTCCATTCCCAGCAGAAGCCTAGTGAGGGGAAACGCGTTGGACAGGAGAGCGGCGCCGTCACATCATATAGCGCAGTCTGTACTGCAGGCAGCCGCGACAGCTATAAGAACATTGTATATACCCTTTCATCCATGTAAATTCAAGTCTTGAATAAAGTTACCATTTTAACCCCTTCCATACCACGCCATAATAAAATGACGGCGGCAGGAAGTCTTTCTCGATCCGGGCGGACGTCATATGACGGCGCCCAGGACACCCCGCTACTGCGAGCCCCCGGGGGCACGCAGCGCGGCGATCGGGGACGAGGCTCGTCCCTCGGACAGAGCCCATCCCCGATCTAGGTAAAGAGCCAATGAAATTGGCTTTTTACCACGTGACCGGCTGTGTCCAATCACAGCCGGTCACAAATGTCAACAGAGAACACGGTGACAGCTAGTGACAGCTGATCCTGTGTGAGGAGGAGATTGTGGTAACAGCTAGTTACCAAATACAGTGCACCCCAAACACACTGATTGCCCCCCCCAATAAAGAGCACCTGTCGCTAGCCCATCAAAGTTCCTGACACTAGCCCATCAAAGTACCCGAGTACCTGTCACTAGCCCATCAAGTACTCTGATAACAGGTACTCGGGTACTCTGATGGGCTGGTGACAGGTACTCAGATGGGATACAGAGAGGTACTCGGGTACTCTGATGGGCTGATGACGGGTATTCGGGTACTCTGATGACGGGTATTCGGGTACTCTGATGACAGGTACTCGGGTACTTTGAGTACCTGTCACTGGAGTACCCGTCATCGGAGTACCCGAGCACCTGTCATCGGAGTACCCGAGTACCTGTCACCTACCCATCAGAGTCCCTTCTACCTGCTCATCAGAGTACCTGACACCTGAAGTACCTGAGTACTTGCCACCTGCTCATCAGTACCCATCACTACTCATCAGTACCTATCAGTATCAGTACTGATCATCCGTACCCATCAGTACAGTATCACCTATCAGTACTACTCATCAGTACCCATCACCTGCCCATCAGAGTACTCGAGTACCTGTCACCTGCCCAGCAAAGTACCCGAGTACCTGTCACCCTTCATACAGCCACCATGTCCAAGTCCAAAAAGGTTTATATACGTCCTCCGTTTAAACCTAAATACCGGTGTTATGGCAGCAGATAGCTGCCATAACCCTGGTATTTTTTTAAACGGTGGACGGTTGGCTTTCCGATAAGGGTGGTCCCAGCGGTGGATTCGCCGCGGGATCACCCTTCCGGGATGGCGGAAGAGGTGCCCCCCCCCCCTCCCACCGCGTTCCGGTCCTTCTCCCCGCTTACCGGACCCGCCGGCAGCGGGGAAAATGATCCGGTCCCGGATCCTCACAGACAGGACTCTATGGTCTTGGAGGACCGGAGCTACGGCAAATGTCGTTGCCTAGCAACCGGTTTAAAGGTCCCTTTTTTTTTTTTTCTATCTTTTAGTGTACTTGTGAGATCTGAGGACTTTTTGACCCCAGATCTCACAAAAAGAGGTCCTGTCGTGCCTTTTTCTATTACAAGGAATGTTTACATTCCTTGTAATAGAAATAAAAATGATCATTTTTTTATATTTTTTTTTAAAACGGTGTAAAAATAAAAAATAGAATAAATAGTAAAAAAAAACAAAAAAACATTAAAGCGCCCAGTCCCCGTGAGCTCGCGCGCAGAAGCGAATGCATACGGAAACAGAGCCCATCCCCAATCTAGGTAAAGAGCCAATGAAATTGGCTTTTTACCACGTGACTGGACACAGCCGGTCACAAATGTCAACAGAGAACACGGTAACTAGCTGTCACCGTGTTCTCCTCACACACTGATCCTGTGTGAGGAGGAGATTGCGGTAACAGCTAGTTACCAGATACAGTGCACCCCAAACACACTGATTGCCCCCCCCCCCCCCCAATAAAGAGCACCTGTCACTAGCCCATCAAAGTACCCGAGTACCTGTCACCAGCCCATCAGGTACTCTGATGACAGGTACTCGGGTACTCTGATGGGCTGGTGACAGGTACTCTGATGGGTAGGTGACAGGTACTCGGGTACTCTGATGGGATACAGAGAGGTACTCGGGTACTCTGATGGGCTGGTGACAGGTATTCGGGTACTCTGATGACGGGTATTCGGGTACTCTGATGACAGGTACTCGGGTACTTTGAGTACCTGTCACCGGAGTACCCGTCACCGGAGTACCCGAGTACCTGTCATCGGAGTATTCAAGTACCTGTCACCTACCCATCGGAGTACCCGAGTACCTGTCACCTACTCATCAGAGTACCCGAGTACCTTCCACCTGCTCATCAGAGTACCTGACACCTGAAGTACCTGAGTACTTGCCACCTGCTCATCAGTACCCATCACTACTCATCAGTACCTATCACCTATCAGTACTGATCATCCGTACCCATCACCTGCCTGTCACCTGCCCATCAGAGTACCCGTCACCTGCCTATCGGAGTACTCGAGTACCTGTCACCTGCCCAGCAAAGTACCCGAGTACCTGTCACCCTTCATACAGCCACCATGTCCAAGTCCAAAAAGGTTTATCTACGTCCTCCGTTTAAACCTAAATACCGGTGTTATGGCAGCAGATAGCTGCCATAACCCTGGTATTTTTTTTTAAACGGTGGACGGTTGGCTTTCCGATAAGGGTGGCCCCAGCGGTGGATTCGTCACGGGATCACCCTTCCGGGATGGCGGAAGAGGTGCCCCCCCTCCCGCCGCGTTCCGGTCCTTCTCCCCGCTTACCGGACCCGCCGGCAGCGGGGAAAATGATCCGGTTTCGAATCCTCACAGACAGGACTCTATGGTCTTGGAGGACCGGAGCTACGGCAAATGTCGTTGCCTAGCAACCGGTTTAAAGGTCCCTTTTTTTTTTTTTTCTATCTTTTAGTGTACTTGAAAAAAGAGGTCCTGTCGTGCCTTTTTCTATTACAAGGAATGTTTACATTCCTTGCAATAGAAATAAAAATGATCATTTTTTTATTTATTTTTTTTAAACGGTGTAAAAATAAAAAATAGAATAAATAGTAAAAAAAAAACAAAAAAACATTAAAGCGCCCTGTCCCCGTGAGCTTGCACGCAGAAGCGAACGCATACGGAAACCCCGCCTACATATGTAAATGGTGTTCAAACCCCACATGTGAGGGTATCGCCGCGATCGTTAGAGCAAGAGCAATAATTTGAGCCCTAGACCTCCTCTGTAACTCTAAGATGGCAACCTGTAAAACGTTTAAAGTGACGCCTATGGGGATTTCTAAGTACCAAAGTTTGTCGCTATTCCATGAGCGTGCGCAATTTTGAAACATGACATGTTGGGTATCTATTTACTCGGCGTAACATTTTCTTTCACATTATGTAAAAAAATTGGGCTAACTTTACGGGTTCTTATTTTTTAATTCAAAAAAGTGATTTTTTTTCCAAAAAAATTGCGTTTGGAAGACCGCTGCGCAAATACGGTGTGATAAAAAAATATTGCAATAATCTCCATTTTATTCTCTAGGGTCTCTGCTAAAAAAAATATATAATGTTTGGGGATTCTAAGTAGTTTTCTAGCAAAAACAACTGATTTTAGCTTGTAAACACCAAATGTCAAAAATAGGCCTAGGCAAGTGGCTAGGATGCATGATGGTGCTCCTTGGATGTTGGGCCCCTCTTTATGGCTAGGCTGTGAAAAAGTTTCACACATGTGGTATTGCCATACTCAGGAGGAGTAGCAGAATGTATTTTGGGGTGTCATATGCTGTGTACATGCTATGTGTTAGGAATATCCTATAAATTGACAACTTTGTGTAAAAAAAAAAAAGTTTTTATTTTTTTCCCACATTTTCCAAAAACGCGTGGAAAAAAATGACATGTTCAAATGACCCATAATGCCTCATAGAATATACGTTGGCGTATTTGCTTTCCAAAATGGGGTCATTTTGTGGACTTTTCCATTGTATTTGTGCTCTAGAGCCTTCAAAAGTGTGATAGGTAGTAAGAAAGTTTTATGTGTATTTATGCTCCTAGAACGCCTGAAGGTGCTACTTGGATGTAGAGTCTCTTTTTGTGGCCAGGCTGTGTAAAAGACTCACACATGTGGTATCACCATACTCAGGAGGAGGAGGAGAATGTATTTTGGGGTGTCATTTTTGCTGTGTACATTCTATGTGTTAGAAATAGCTTATAAATTGACAACTTTGTGGGGAAAAAAAGAAAAAAAATTCTTAATTTCCCCAAGAATTGTGGGAAAAAACTATAACCTCAAAAAACTCACCATGCCTCTTACTAAATACCTTGGACTGTCTACTTTACAAAAAGGGGTCATTTGGGGGGTATTTGTACTGTCCTGACATTTCAGGGCCTCAAGAAAGGAGATAGGCCATCAGTACATCTGGTGTGATCAATTTTCAGTAATTGGTACCATAGCTTCTAGACTCAATAACTTTCACACAGACCAAATAATATACACTAATTTGGGTTAATTTTACCAGAGATATGTAGCAGTATACATTTTGGCCCATATGTATGAAGAAAAATTAATTTTTTGCAAAATTTTATAATAGAAACTAAAAAAAGTGTTTTTTTTTTTCAAAATTTTTGCTCTTTTTTTGCTTATATCACGAAAAAAAAAAAAAACCCAGTTGTGATCAAATACCACCAAAAGTTAGGAGGAAAGGGGAAGTGTTTGGCGCTGCCAATGTATGTTTGGAATACAGTTTGTACGTATATATTGTGACAGGGAGTCAGGTAAATCTGTGGATGTAGTCACAGACAGGAGATACATTTCCACCTGGTTTGGAAAGTTCACCAATTACTATAGGGTGTCGGCTGAAAAGGTAGCCAGAACTGTCTAAGGAAGTTGAAAGGCCTTCAGCTGTTCGGAATGAGGAAATGAAGGCCTCTATAATTGGTCCAGAGGAAGTCGATTGATTGCTGCCTCCTGTGGCCGTGTGGGCTGGGAAAGGAGGACAGTCAGATGTGTGCCCCCTGAAAGCTGTGTGAGCATGGGGAAGACCTCCTGAAGCGATGTGAAGCTGAGGAGGGTAACAAGTGTGAAGACTACTCGAAGTGAGGTCTTGGATCGTTTCTAGGTGAAAAGAAACCAATGGACATTTCCTGTGTGAAGGGGAAATTAATTAACAAGTGTGAAGACTTCTCGAGGTGAGAAAATGAACTATTTCTATGTGGAAGAAATAAATGAACTGTTTGCTATGTGAAGAGACAAACAAAGGGACAGGTTAAATGAACATGTGCTGTGTGAAGAGATAAAACATGGACTATTGAGAGTCTGCGGTATGATCAGCCAAGTCTGCCCAACAGTAGGTTGGGGGACAGACTTCATTAGATAGGTTCCAGTGTGTGAAGGTAGCCGCCCACAGTGGCAAGGATTTATTTTGTGTTTTATTTTTATTTTGCTGTTTTGAGGCTTGCACTTGTGTGAAGTAAACTGCAAGAATAAACCAAACTGTTGTTTGCAACCACTTCTCGGCTGTCTCCTTGTGTAACAAACCCCCCCAAGGGGTCATCCACGCCTACCACCGAGCTAATCTCCCACAATATGTAAAGGGAGATCCTATATATAAATACCAAGGAAATACAATACACTAAATAAATATACAGTGAAATAAATATGCAGGAAGTAGAATACAATAAGTAAATAAATATCCCCTGTAATATACATGAGGTTTAACATTAAAAAAGGTAGAGTTCAGTCTATACTGTAAGACCCATTCAATCGGTGGCAACAATAAATAAGCATAATAGTCTATATAATAATGTGAATAAAAAATGATATAAAATCTAAAAGAGTGGTCGGAATAAAAATAGGCCAGTGCCCATAAAGTGAGAATATCCAAATAGCACTAAAGAAAGTGCAACATATATGGTGACGCCACTATAAAAGAAAAGGAAAAAAATCTTGTAACACAAAGTGGCTTGAATAATAATAGTGCAGATGAAAAGTGTAATGAGCCAAATAATGAACCTAAGTGCTTATTAAAGTGCAAGGTGAAATAAGTAGATAGGGTGATGAAAATGGCTCAGTAAATTGATTAGCAAAAAATAATTAATAAATAAAGTGCCAAGAGCTAATAATATTAATACACGGTGGTCCAAACCACGTTGGACTTCAAAAACCTGGTGGAGTGCAGAGGTTAAAATGCTTCTGTGCACTGATGAAAAATTCCAATTAAAAAGTGGAAAATTAAAAGCTCAATAGTGAAATATAAAAATATAAATATATATCATGTATAAAACACATCAAAAGCAGTGACATGCCACTAAGAAAGTTGGTAAATAATTGTGCAAAGGAATATGTGGCCAAAAAAGTGCACAAAGTGTGCAAAAAAAGGGAGAGAGTGTCCAGGGACGTATATAGTTCTGAAAGTCCACAGTTATAATGGGGTATTGTTATCCGAGGTGCCGAGGGGTGGGTATTAAGAAGTGAGGAATCCGGTGCTCCCCTTTCCCGTGGGTCTGGTGCTCCCCTTTCTAGTAAATCCCGTGCTTACCAAAAGGAACTCCCCACACAGGGGTAGAGCGCAGGTCGATATTTAGGGATCGCTCCCTTACAGAAAGGGTCCGGTTCCTGTTCCTCTTTAACCACCTCTCACCAGGGCCATTGTAAATATACGGCCAGGTGGGAGTCTCGTCCTTCTGATCGGATGTTCCGGAACGTCCTTCAGAAGGAGCGAGACCACGCCGCCGCGGGCACGCGCAGCGGCGGGATCTCGATGTGCCTGTGTCCCTCGGACACAGAGCAACAAGATGCGGCAGGAGGGCCCTGTGATTGGCCCTCCTAATCACATGACGGCTGTGTCCAATCACAGCCGTCATGTAATGTAAATAGAGCCGTTGTAACGGCTTCGATCTCCTCTCCTCCTGACAGATCCTGTCAGTGAGGAGAGGATCTGTGCTGCAGCTGGGGTGATCAGTGAGTATTTCTAATTACTCAATGATCACAGGGGGGGTCTGTGCTGGTAATGAGAACATTGATTACCAGTGCAGCCCTGGGGGGGAGGGGGTGCCACTAGAGCCACCAGGGATGCCCACCATGGCCACCAGGGATGGCAAACAGGGCTCAGAGAGCCTGCCAGTGGTGCCCCCCTATCAGTGCCCATCAGTGCCGCCGATCAGTCCCCATCAGTGCTGCCTATCAGTGCCCATCAGCGCTGCCTATCAGTGCCCACCAATGCTGCATATCAGTGCTATCTATCAGTGCCATATATCAGTGCTACCTATCAGTGCTGCATATCAGTGCCTGTCAGTGCGGCGTCATCAGTGCAGGAAAAAACATATCTATTTACAAAATTTTATAACCTAAACAAAAAAACTTTTTTTTTTTTTCAAACTTTTCGGTCTTTTTTTATTTTTGCACCAAAAAAGAAAAAACCTGGCGGTGATCAAATACCACCAAAAGAAAGCTCTATTTGTGGGGAAAAAATGACACAAATTTGGTTTAGGTACAGTGTTGCATGACCGCGCAATTGTCATTCAAAATGCAACAGCGCTAAAAGCTGAAAATTGGTCTGGGAAGAAGGGGGTTTAAGTGCCCGGTATTGAGGTAGTTAATGGCTCCAACTCCCTGGGTCACACTTCATTAGCATAACTACTCTACTGCTACTCCCGATGACGTCAGTGTGACGAAACGCGTAGAGTACGTACCACATCACTTCCACTTTTGTTGGTCTGTCAGCTTGGGACGCAGATCCGGCCGGTGGAACGCACGCCGTTCCGATTATCACACCGCTAGAGAGGACCTTGCGGCTCCTAAGCCAGACGGGGATTGTTTACTGTTGTTTTCTGTGTGAGTACCTGCTTTTATTTTGATGGAATAAAGATTTTAAGCTGTACTTCACTATAAGAGGCATTTCTTTACACATGTCCTTGGATGGTTCTTGTGGAGCAATAAAGCTGAGATAATCCTACCATTATGCTAATGAAGTGTGACACGGGGAGTTGGAGCCATTAAAGAGGAACAGGAACCGGACCCTTTCTGTAAGGAAGCAATCCCTAAATATCGACCTGCGCTCTACCCCTGTGTGGGGAGTTCCTTCTGGTAAGCACAGGATTTACTAGAAAGGGGAGCACCGGACCCACGTGAAAGGGGAGCACCGGATTCCTCACTTCTTAATACCCACCCCTCGGCACCTCGGATAACAATACCCCATTATAACTGTGGACTTTCAGAACTATATACGTCCCTGGAGACTCTCTCCCTTTTTTTTTGCACACTTTGTGCACTTTTCTGGCCACATATTCCTTTGCACAATTATTTACCAACTTTCTTAGTGGCATGTCACTGCTTTTGATGTGTTTTATACATGATATATATTTATATTTTTATATTTCACTATTGAGCTTTTAATTTTCCACTTTTTAATTGGAATTTTTAATCAGTGCACAGAAGCATTTTAACCTCTGCAATCCACCAGGTTTTTGAAATCCAACGTGGTTTGGACCACCGTGTATTAATATTATTAGCTCTTGGCACTTTATTTATTATTTTTTGCTAATCAATTTACTGAGCCATTTTCATCACCCTATCTACTTATTTCACCTTGCACTTTAATAAGCACTTATTGCACTTTGGTTCATCATTTGGTTCATTACACTTTTCATCTGCACTGTTATTATTCAAGCCACTTTGTGTTACAAGATTTTTTTCCTTTTCTTTTATAGTGGCGTCACCATATATGTTGCACTTTCTTTAGTGCTATTTGGATATTCTCACTTTATGGGCACTGGCCTATTTATATTCCGACCACTCTTTTAGATTTTGTATCATTTTTTATTCACATTATTATATAGACTATTATGCTTATTTATTGTTGCCACCGATTGAATGGGTCTTACAGTATAGACTGAACTTTTTAATGTTAAACCTCATATATATTACAGGGGATATTTATTTACTTATTGTATTCTACTTCCTGCATATTTATTTCACTAAAAAACAAAATAAATTGTAATTTTTAAGCTAATTAAAATATTACTTGCCTATTTGTATATCAAAAGATAAATACTAATATTTTATAACATTTCTAGTTTTTATAATCATAAATTATACAAAATTACTTGTTTCTCCTTAATAAGATATCCCTATATATATGAATATTTATTCATTATTGTTATTTATTTATTAACATTCTGGATATAATATATAATATCGATTTGATTTATTATTAACATTCTATCCATTTAACATCCAGATTCCCATAAATATTTTCCAAAAATATTTTAGTACTTTTAGTGAAGGTACAAATTGTTTTTTATATAATGTTTTATTATTCTTAATATGGTATCCGATATTTTTAACAATAAATTTATGCATAATATAGTAATGAGATTTTTAATAATTTTGTGCTTAGAACTCTAATAAAATATAGGTTTATGTAATAATGATTTTATGCACAAGATACTGAGTTTTTTTTATATATTTTTGTGCTTAGAACTATAACTAGATATTGGTATTGTAAACAGGAAGTGATGCCCGGACGTAACAATTGTCATAAATGATTAGACTCAAATCTATAATAAACCTTTCTTAGATTGGATTATAGTGCCAATATATTAATCCCAGTATACAAATTGAAAGGTTTTGAGCAATATTCAAAGTTTAAATATCAAAATCCGGATATGACGATGGATGGGCTAATGATATAAATAGCGTCCGTAAACAGGAAGTGATGTCTTTGAAAACACCGTGATTGACGGCGAAACGCGTTGACGTATTTCCGGTTACGGACAGGACGGAACGTCACTTCCGGTCAGGAACTTCCTGCTCGTGGAACGCACGCCGAGCGCTGCGAACACGAGATTTTCTGTATATGCCTTAACGATCTATTCGTTTGTAAGTATTCCTTTGGCTGTAAGGTTGGACTAAAATAGTTCATACTTACTTCACCATGTACGGCCTCTCTTTTATTTAATGGTGGAAGCGGACCCATTTACTTACACCGAAGGTTGTATGGAGAATTTTCCTTAAAGATCCTGGCAACAAGGGCTACTGTGCAATATTATTCAAGGCTTCTATTTATTGGCAATTTGGTGAGTGGGGAACCGAGAGGGGCACCTATCACTTTGAAGCACTTTATATATTTCAGCACTTCAGCACCTTATTTTGGATCACGATTAAGGACCATTTATTTATATATTCACATGGCAGCAATTTTTATATGGACTTTTATAATAGTTTACAGCACTTGAGCACTTTATTTTGATCACTTTTAGAGTTTATTCATATAGCTTGTGTGTGATGAATTGAATATTTATCATTATTTATTTTCACTTGATTATTGTCACTGATGCGAGCGCTGCATAAATTTGTTTTGTATTGTTTTCCCTAAGGTTTACTTAGTGTTGCAGCAGCTGCATACATTCTTTTCACTTTATTTAATCACTATATTTATCCAGTAGCGCGGGTTTAAATTCGTTTATTCACATATTTATTTCACTGTATATTTATTTAGTGTATTGTATTTCCTTGGTATTTATATATAGGATCTCCTATTACATATATACGTACAAACTGTATTCCAAACATACATTGGCAGCGTCAAACACTTCCCCTTTCCTCCTAACATTTAGCATATAACCTCTTTTGAGGTTATATTCTGAAGTGGGCTGCAGCCAATCCGTTCCTATTTATATTTTTGCATATAATAATTTTTCCCTATACACCGTTTCTCTATCTTAAGCGTGGATTTCTCTCTGGTTTTCACTCAAATACCACCAAAAGAAAGCTCTATTTGTGTGGAAAAAAATGATAAAAATTTTGTTTGGTTACAGTGTAGCATGACCGAGCAATTGTCATTCAAAGTGTGAGAGTGCTGAAAGCTGAAAATTGGTCTGGGCAGGAAGGGGGTCTAACTGCTCTGTATGGAAGCGGTTAAATGAGGATAATGCACTATTAGCATCTCTTTTTGATTTCCGAAATCCCCTCTGTGAGGATTTATCCCCTGGACGTAGAAGCAGGAATCAAAGAAGTGTATGCAAGCATCGGTGCTCAATTGTCAGCATATCCAGGGATTAACATCTAGGAGAGACAAGATCGGATGTACAGTTCAGAGCCTATCTACATTTCAATCTGGTAAGAAGCCATTTTACACATTCTTTGTCACACACGAGGTGTCATATTAAGGAAGGGAGCCTGCACGGGAGAGAGCCCTTGTCTGTTTGCTTTTAATCCATCTGCTTCTGGTAAGGACCCCCCTATAAGCACACATTCATCACAGTTCACACAGAGCTGTCTGCCTGCTTGCAGTCGGGAGTTACAGTGCCATGCAAAAGTATTCGGCCCCCTTGAACTTTTTGACCTTTTGCCACATTTCAGGCTTCAAACATAAAGATATAAAACTAATTTTTTGTGAAGAATCAACAAGTGGGACACAATCATGAAGTGGAACGAAATTTATTGGATATTTCAAACTTTTTTAACAAATAAAAAACTGAAAAATCGGGAGTGCAAAATTATTCAGCCCCCTTAAGTTAATACTTTGTAGCGCCACCTTTTGCTGCGATTACAGCTGTAAGTCGCTTGGGGTATGTCTCTATCAGTTTTGCACATTGAGAGACTGAAATTTTTCCCCATTTCTCCTTGCAAAACAGCTCAAGCTCAGTGAGGTTGGATGGAGAGCATTTGTGAACAGTAGTTTTTAGTTCTTTCCACAGATTCTCGATTGGATTCAGGTCTGGACTTTGACTTGGCCATTCTAACACCTGGATATGTTTATTTGTGAACCATTCCATTGTAGATTTTGCTTTATGTTTTGGATCATTGTCTTGTTGGAAGACAAATCTCCGTCCCAGTCTCAGGTCTTTTGCAGACTCCATCAGGTTTTCTTCCAGAATGGTCCTGTATTTGGCTCCATCCATCTTCCGATCAATTTTAACCATCTTCCCTGTCCCTGCTGAAGAAAAGCAGGCCCAAACAATGATGCTGCCACCACCATGTTTGACAGTGGGGATGGTGTGTTCATGGTGATGAGCTGTGTTGCTTTTACGCCAAACATAACGTTTTGCATTGTTGCCAAAAAGTTCGATTTTGGTTTCATCTGACCAGAGCACCTTCTTCCACATGTTTGGTGTGTCTCCCAGGTGGCTTGTGGCAAACATTACACGACACTTTTTATGGATATCTTTAAGAAATGGCTTTCTTCTTGCCACTCTTCCATAAAGGCCAGATTTGTGCAGTATATGACTGATTGTTGTCCTATGGACAGAGTCTCCCACCTCAGCTGTAGATCTCTGCAGTTCATCCAGAGTGATCATGGGCCTCTTGGCTACATCTCTGATCAGTCTTCTCCTTGTATGAGCTGAAAGTTTAGAGGGATGGCCAGGCCTTCGTAGATTTGCAGTGGTCTGATACTCCTTCCATTTCAATATTATCGCTTGCACAGTGCTCCTTGGGATGTTTAAAGCTTGGGAAATCTTTTTGTATCCAAATCCGGCTTTAAACTTCTCCACAACAGTATCTCGGACCTGCCTGGTGTGTTCCTTGTTCTTCATGATGCTCTCTACGCTTTAAACGGACCTCTGAGACAATCACAGTGCAGGTGCATTTATACGGAGACTTGATTACACACAGGTGGATTCTATTTATCATCATTAGTCATTTAGGTCAACATTCGATCATTCAGAGATCCTCACTGGACTTCTGGAGAGAGTTTGCTGCACTGAAAGTAAAGGGGCTGAATAATTTTGCACGCCCAATTTTTCAGTTTTTTATTTGTTAAAAAAGTTTGAAATATCCAATAAATTTCGTTCCACTTCATGATTGTGTCCCACTTGTTGTTGATTCTTCACAAAAAATTAGTTTTATATCTTTATGTTTGAAGCCTGAAATGTGGCAAAAGTTCGAAAAGTTCAAGGGGGCCGAATACTTACACAATGCACTGTATGTATGTGAAAAAAAATGATATTAACTTCATTTGGTACAGCGCTGCATGATCGTGGTGTTACCAGTAAAAGTAGCGTAGTGCCGAATAGCAAAAAATTGCCTGGTCATACAGAGGGTAAAGACTTCCGCTCCTTTTTTGTGTTTATTAAAAGTCAGCAGCTACAAAAAGTGTAGCTGCTGACTTTAAACAAACACACACTCACCTGTCCCACAATCTAGTGATGCAGCCGACGGAAGCCTCGGTTCTCTCCCTCTTCTCCCCACGGCGCCAGTATTACTAGTGTGGGCACCCGGCTGTGACAGCTTGCGGCTTCACAGCCGGATGTGCACTGCACATCCACGAGTCACATGAGTGGACAGACAATCTTCTGGGACCTATGATGTGTCCCAGAGGATTGCAGGGAGGGAGGGGGAGAGGAGAACTTCCGCTCGGTCTGCCTAGGGAGCGAACACCTGTCAAATCTAGGTACCCGCTCCCCCCCCCCCCCAAAAAAAAATGACATGCCAAATAGTTTCAAACAAATTTGTGTTCGTTATCAAATCATACAAAATCAGTTGATGCAATATCTGCTTGTAGTTAACACCACACCAACCCAAAAATATAAATAAAACATACATAGGACACATCATTTACATCAGCACTGCTGCAAAGTTTTACTAACACAGCCCCTGGCTTCCATAGTGGAGTTGTTCTGAAAACAAATAAAGGTTGTATAGATGCAAATTCTGCTGACCACTAGCAGTTAAATAGGCTACATTTAATTAAGAGAAAATCTAGGAATTGACAATCCTATGACCAGAATTAGGAAACATGCCAATTTAGCAACATAAACCCTTATGTTTGCTGACCTCGGTGTGAACGAAATACTAACACTTATTTTAAGCCATTGATGTCCCAAAATAATAAAACTAAATTAACTGTAAACATTTATTTACAACCAAAGCGCAATAAACAGCAATTAAATGTTTTTTTAGGAAGTTAAGCCTGTACATGACATTTTGAGAAAAAAGGCATATATACCAATATAAAACTTTAACAATATAAAGAAACCATCATATAAGCCACATACTTAAAGTGTTTATTACCCCCAAGACTTCATATTCTTGATATGTGCCTGCTGTAACATGTACTTGTATGAACAAGTAACCTGTTCTCTTTCTATTGCTTCCTTTATTTGAAATCCTTGGTGATTCTGCCAGTCCTTCTGCTTTCCTGTTAAAAACTGACTATACTTAGCAGAACACACAGTTGTCAGTTTTCTAGCTATGTTGGTTGTTGATTCATGTTGGGAACTCAGTTGGCTCTCCTCCAATGATCAGACTTGTCTTGACACGCCTTCACGCTGCAGCTATTCACTGGGAAGCTCAGTGTGCTGCTGCCTCTCCTCTCACCCAGCTCTTATGCAGCTGAGATCAGAGGGAATGTGATCACTTATAAAAAAGGGAAAAAGGAATCTATAATGTATTTTTATATCTATACAAGAATGTAAAGCCTTTCATTTCTATTGTAAACTAAATTGGTTGTTTTACAAGGTGATCATTTACAATCACTTTAAACGCTGTGTAAATCATTACCAAGGTTTTTCACGGGTCAGCAATGCTTGCTGGTAAAGTACACCTATGGTTAGATGCTAGCCATCTATTATGCAACTCTCAGTTACAGCCCTGAATCAAGCTTTTTGCTCTCGCAGATATCACCATTTTTCAACGAGGCCACAAGCCGTAACTACTGACTAATAGATAGGTCCAAGAGCAGGTGGAGCCAAAATCAACCTCAAGAACTGAACTTTGAGATTTCCTTTTGCCGCTCCCAGGGCACTCTTGTAGATATCCAAATTCAAAGTCTTTTTGTGCCTGATTTGCAGTGTTTTTAGCAGTTTTAGATGTTTTATCTCCCTGGAAGTGTTCTTCATTTATAGCTGGAAACAAAAAATTTAACACCATGAACTGTTTTTGTTTGCTTGTCTTCTTAACACAACAAAGTTTAGGCTTCTCATTGGCGTTTTTATCATTTGGTGGCACCTTCTTGTGAACAGAAGGATGCTGGATTACTGGGGAGGAAAGAATCTGTTCCAAGCTTGAGCTCCAAAGTTCTATAAAAGAGAGAGAAGTATTTACATGGTTAGTCAATGCAAGACAAAAACCAACACAGCAACTTATCTGAGTGTCTTGGCTCACCTGAAACCATGGTCCATAGCCAAACATAGGGGGCATGTTAAATGGCATTCCTACATTGTTCATAAATGGTCCAGGGGGTCCGCTAAAGGGGACTTGAGGAGGTGGTGGAGGAGGGGGTATGGCTCGATGGAATTCAGTAAACGGGTTCTCTCTTGGTGCTGAAAATTGATTTCTAAATAAAGGCTGTATTGGTACATTTTGAGGTGGGCCATATGTTCTTTTAGGGGCAACATATGGTCGTGGGCTATGGTAGTTACTGCTTGGATAAGGTTCTACGGTATTTGCTTTTGAAGAAGAGGATACAGTTGCTCTTTCTTCTGGCACTGAAACATTTGCTGTAGATACTCTCGCTGTTTCTGATGCATTGTTTGTAGACTTATCCTCAGGAGGAACTTCTGGTTTTAAACTTTCAGGTGGTGGCGTAACTCCTGGTGGGTAGCAGTCTTCAGAAACTGAGTCTTTCTCGGCCATATCTTTTTTTCTGCATAAAATAAAAATATAGATTTATCAACAATGTACAATGTTGGATTTGTGGTTTCACTGTTACTTCTCTAATTCTTCTGTATACAATTATTGTATAAACCTCCGTCTGTAAATACTGTTCAAGTTTCAATATACTACAAGAGAAGAAGAGTCTCTGCTCTCATGCAAATTGCTGGATCAAGATGGGGCTCAGGTAAGTATTAAGGGGGGCTGGTAGGGCTGCTGCACACAGAACTTTTTTAACCTTCATGCATAGAATAAAAGACCTTGAGCGTTTACAACTACTTTAAAGTGGAGTTCCACCCTAATTTTATACTTACCTCCATCTTCTCGCTCCGGGTCACCTGAAAAAGAAATGGATAATCGCATTTTTTTTTTTACTTACCTCGTAGCGAAGAAAATATACTTACCTTACTTCCTTCTTCCTCCTTCCTCGGCCGCAGCCCGTCGTCACTTCCTGGCTCTGCAATGATTCCTGGGAGCTGAACGTCATCGCTCCCAGGAATCATTGCGCCTGCACCGGCCCCGACGTCAGTTCCGGGGGGCGCACGCGTCATCCCCTTCTAAACAGCTTCTGGGCATGCCCAGAAGCTGTGGAGGGATGACGCGCGCGCACCGGAAGTGACGGCGGGGCCGGCGCAGGGCATCGTGGGACCGAAGAAGGCGGAAGAGGACACCGAAGAGGATCTCGCTGGCTTCAAGCTGCCCACATCTGAGATGGCAGCGCTGGACAAGACGTTTTCAAGGTAAGTATTTGTCCTAACAGGTAAGTGCAACCCGGGACAGATCAGAGGCTAGCCATTGTGGAATGCACTAGCCATGACTGTCCCGGGGGTATTTTTAAAAAAAAAAATTCCAGGGTGGAACTCCGCTTTAATAACACTTTCACTCCCTTTTTGCTGGGGACACACACAAATGACAACTCTTTAAGGCTAACGGAAATGAAGCTACCACAATCTGTGTAGGAAAAGCCCCAAAGTGTTGGCAGAGAAATACATGAATACATATTTTTTTGTAACATGTAAAATGCAGATTGCACACCATGTATTCCTCAGTGTGCAAAAATGCAGAATATTTTTGTTGCATAATACTCCTTTCTACCTTTCAGACGTGTACTTTGACCCCCCTTTGACAAAGTCGGAATGACGAAACGTTAGGGCGTGGCTACATGGCAGACCGGAGAAGTCAGAGGGTGAGCGGTGGCGGTTCCTCCATGTCCGACACACTAGCGTGGAGTTGGTGAGGATGTGGGGAACACCCCAAACCCCATATTTTACATGCGCTGTTGATTTTGGTTTATGTGAGTGCAACTACTATGTTTTAACAATAACATTTGGAGTTTTAAACTGTATTGCACTAGTGGATTCCACTTTGTTTTTCCCTATATGTACATGCGAGAGGAAAAATTATTTAAGGAGGACCCCTACACTTAACGGTGTTTTGACATTACGCTTATAGCCCTGACCATGCAAATGGGGGGCATCTTGTATGTATTTGCTCCCTCTTGGTCAGTTTTGTTACAGTATATATTTTCAATAAATACAAAAAATATCCATGGATCCTGCTAGAAATTAAGTGAGCTTCCTGAGCTGTCTGCTGACGGTTATCAGTTAAAGTGGAGCTCCCCACCCCCCAAAAGGGGAAGTCCTGCTTGTCTGCCTCCTCCCCTCATCTGCTGCCATGTTTGGCACCTTTTGCAGAGGGGAGGGGGTACCTGGATTTGACAGATACCCGCTCCCACTTCCAGCTCAGTTTGCCCCCTCCCCTACTGGCCCATTCACAGGGTGCAGCACAATTTGTGCCTGCGCAGTAGGAAACCTGCTGTGAAGCCACAAGCTGTCACTTCCAGTTTCCCTTAGCAAAGAGAGCTGATTTAAGAATTAGTTTGGGTGAGAACACCACTGGATGCCTGGACAGGTAAGTGACCTAATTACTTTTTTTCTTTCATTTTTTTTTGGGAGGTGGGGGGGGGGGGGGCACTCCTCTTTAACATTGCTCTCAGCTCTATTTATTTTATGGAGTTTAGGAGGGGGAGGGGTGTCTGTAGTCCTTAAACACTTCCTATCCTAGAATGACAATATTGCTCCACCGTGACAAAGTTTAAATATCAGGAAGAAATAGAAATCTTACTCTTTAAGCACCACAGGCAGTCCTTATTTGAAAGGAGAGAGAAATAGCTGGTGTAAACTAAAGAAAGATTGGGAGGAGGGAAAAGAAACAAACAACTTTTTCCAACATCAGGTACCATTTAGCAGACAATTTGCTAGATCTTGTATGAAAAAGGAACAGCCTTTCACTTCTAAGTACTGTACATGTGTTTACAACTGTGGAGAGGGTAATGTGATTGCCAGCCCACCCAGTTGCTGACTTCACTGTTATTGATTTCAAGAAGGCATCGTCAACTGTTTCTTTCACTAAGCACCCTTGTTTGAGCGGTTTAGCTGGCTCCTGGATATATACATTTTTACAACTGAAACAAATACAACCAGTCAATATTTAGTTAAGACACTCACCCATCATCTCCTTGTGTCTTCAAATATGTTTGATGTTCATTGTAGGCATCCACCCAGCTACAGAATAAACATGAAAAAAACATCAAGAATGCCATTATGCAGATAGCTGACACTTTAACTGGCAAAAGGAAAGAATTATATTGGCTTCCTTCAACAAACATATTATTGTAAACTTATTTTATACATTACATTGTATACATTATGTTTATTCCCCCTAAATAAGGTGAGTTTACGTGGTGTGGTCCTGTACAGCTTTTACAGCAACTCTTGAGTGCCTGTTTTGATAGGCTTTAGTTCGCTTCAGAACTGCTTCTCTCCCTATCAAACGGTTTGGGAATGCAAAAGAAGCTGAAGTAAGTCAACTGCAACTGCTATGAATTCTCCTTGATCTCAGAAATGTTCAAACAAATGTCAAAAGCACACTGCATTTGCCCATCAAACAGCCTGTCCCTCCAATTACTTCAAGTGTAAGGACAACTAAAATATTTATTTTCGCTTTGGATGGAGTAGTGAAGGGATAAAACTTCCTGACGGCAACATGGCAGCGTACATATGATATAGCTCCACTCCTATCACCACCCACATGGTCTGTTTATTTCTATAAAAGTCTGACTGAGCATGGCCTCCTCCTTTTTCTATTTTTGTCCTCAAGATCAGCCTTTCAAGCTGTTGTGTTGAGGATGAAGTCCCTTTCCTGCCAACTGAGTTGGGTTCCATCTGGGTTCAGCCTCTCCAAGGCTGGTGAAGTCCCACATCTTAGGTGGCTAAATGCACCAACAAGGTGGGGAGCCCCTTCTGGCGGTCTTTTGGGGCTGAGGGGTTTTCTAACCAGAGAGAACAATCCTCTTGTGGTGTGCACACTTATTTTCAAGACTAAGGGTTTTGGGCTGCATGACTCCCGTGTCTCTTCTGCACCTTTCTGATTGTATGCGGAGGCTCTGTTCCCATCCTTTCCTTTCTTGCATGCTTTCCCTTTCTGGTTTTTGTTTTCTTCACTACTCTGCCTTTTGGGGCACAGTTTCTTTGTTTGCCCATGGTGCTAAGCTTTTTGATCCCCTTTCCTCCATCCAGTTTGTTTTCTTCCCTGACAGCGTGGCACAGCTCCCTCGCTGGGTGGTCCGGGTCTTTCGCACATGTGCAATAAGCCAGCATGAGCCTACCGCCAAACAGTCAAGACCACTGCAATTTCAGGTAGGGGCCCGTCTAGGGGTAAATAAGAGGATACAGGGTGAAAAGAGTGTGCTCTTTTAAAACGAGGGCGGCATATTCTCTGTTGCATCCCAGCCTGCTCATGCTCTCATTTGAGAAGATCCAGAGGATCCCCGGTCCAATATGGCATTCCCAGAGTAGACTGATTCCTCCAGTTCTGGCTGGACCCCATAATAAAAGCC
Organism: Pelophylax lessonae; assembly: GCF_965119305.1. NCBI lineage: Eukaryota > Metazoa > Chordata > Amphibia > Anura > Ranidae > Pelophylax > Pelophylax lessonae. The sequence goes on along the minus strand of NC_138777.1, from coordinate 90,145,047 downwards.
GCAAAAGTTTGCACAAGCGAAAACACTCAGCATCTCCTCAGAGGGCACAATGTCCCAAGGGCAATTAATGTTGGTCATGTGAGGCAGACCCCATTAGGCAGACAATTTAGTATGTGAAGTCTACTTCAGACATTTTGCCCGAGACAGACATTTTAGATAGTCAGCAGGTGTCTACTCTGCTTAAACAAGTAGTCCAAGACCAGAGGTTGGTGAATGGGACGCAGCTCCAGGGCCGGTGCTCCTGCTAGGTGAACTAGGCAGTCGCCTAGGGCATACTGCTGCCTAGGGGCGCACTGTTGCCTAGCCTAGCCAGGAGGGTCTGGGCCGGGCTGGATGGACCATCAGATGTCACAGTTAGCCGGGACCGGCAGCCGGGGCTGGCGCGGCTCCGCCGGAAAGAATAGTGCTGTATCTCCTGCTGTGTGCATTGCTGGCTGCTGTGCAGGCACCGGGAGCCGGCCACCGCTTTCTGTGCACTGTGCTGCTTGAATAGGATTGGACGATGCCCCTCCCTGTGGCCTGGCTGTCACTGTGTGCACAGGACAGGTGCCGCTGTGCCAGCCAATGAGGAGCTGAGCAAGGCGCTCCCCCTGCCTCAACGTGACTTCATCCCTCCTCCAGGCTCCAGTCTAGTCAAACCTACAAGAGAGCATAGGAGCCTGCGCAGTCCCTGGCTTTCTGTCCCACACGGACCCGATGTGTGTGGATAGTTTATGGTGGAGGCTCACTCAGGCAGGCTGAACTAAGAAGAGAGAATGTACAGTCTACTCTACAGACTGTGTGTGTGTTCTATGGCCTGTTGTACTATTAATTGCTGCCTGGCTCAAGCTTTAGCTGTAGACAAACAGTATCATGATGTACAGTACTTATACGTATTGAAGTAGATGGTCTTGCCTAGGGCGCAAAATAGCCTAGCACCGGCCCTGCGCAGCTCTGCCTACCTGTGTTAAGTCTAGCAGCACAACCGGCTCTATCTAGAAGTACCAGGCATGTCTGGGGTGAAACCAACTCAGCGGGGGCCTAGGGCTGACTCCCAGGTCGGATCATGCACCCAGCTTTATCTGATGTGGAGGAGAATAATGCATTCTTCTCGGTGGCAGATCCTGAATGTTTGGGCCTTGAGTTCAGCCTGGTGCAACCATTCATAAAAATGCAGTCAAAGTGGCTCTATAAAGGGAAGGCCCAGAGCCTCCTCCAAAAAAGTCAAAGACATAATTTCCTTTTTTGAAAAAACAGCTAGCCTCTTTTCCTCTAAAGGCAGAGTTTAAGGGCTTGTTCCAGGAGGAGTGGCAAAAGGTAGATAGAAAGTCATCCTCAGCCAATCGTTTACAAACGCTGTATCCACTTGCAGAGGAAGATGCAGCGATCCTAGACAACTCACTGATGGTGTACCCGGCGGTTATGAGACTGGCAAGGAATGTCATTCTCCCGATGGGAGACTCCTCTTCATTTTGAGATATTCTACACAGGCGTAAAGACATTGACTTGCAAAAATCCAACTTGGCGGCTGGTTTTGCTTCTTAACCCGCTACTGCTGTAACTTCAGTAGCAAGCACCATGAACGCTTGGACTCAAAATCTGGAGTACGTTATCAAGGCACCCATTGAGTTAAAGCTCTCGGCAGACTTCGCGGGGGGAGGCTTCCATCAATATAATTAGATGGTTTTAAAGTGCAATGCTGAGCTTTGTAACAGCCAAGAGAAGCATTTAGCTTAGGCCCTGGGCGGCTGATCCATATTCTAAACAAAACTGCTGTAAGCTACCCTTTGATGGCAAATCACTCTTTGGGCAGATACTAGAAGCAGTAAACTCCAGGCTCACTAACGATAAATCGGGGCTACTTCCCCAGGACCGAAGATCCAGACATCAGTGAGGGCGGACAGCCAGAAGAGCCCCAACCAGGTACCAGGATTTCAGGGGTCTTTGCCAGTTTAGGGACTCCAGGAGGAGCTAGAAAGGAACTCAGTCCACCTTCCTCAAGTCTTAGAGATCAAAGGGCCCTTTAGCCCCATCAGAAGTTCAGAAATCGTTTTGATGTGAGGCTCACACAGGACGGCCCAGTAGGGGCTAGATTACTCAGATTTGCCAAGATCTGGGAAATTCATTGCCAGGATTTATGGATCCTATCTACAGTGACGCAAAGCCATTTTTTTGGCCCTTCAAACAACCACCCCCAGAATACTCATATGCCCCCACCAAGACAGTTTAGTCTGCCTAAAAGTTGACTGCACTCCAGGAATACATCAACATCATGTTACTTTAGGGGGGCAATTGTGCCAGATCCTGCCTGTCATAAGTCTACAGACTTCTACTCACCACTGTTTCTGGTTCAAAAGAAGACAGGAGGTTTCAGGTCAGTGATCAATCTCAAGAAATTAAATCGACTTATCCAAGTGGAGAGGCTCAAAATGGAATCACTTTACACCATTATTCAATTGATTCAACCAGGGGTCTGGATGATCTCTGTGGACTTACAAGATGCATACCTGCACACCCTGATTCTGCACTTGTTTCAAGAGTTCCTCATTGGGAGAGAAACATAACCAGATCGTCTTTCTCCCCTTTGGTCTGTCCACCTTTTCCCAAACCTTCACCAAAGTTTTGATTGCAATCTTTATTCTGTTACGGGAGCAGGGTCTAAGAGTCCACCACTACTTAGTCAATATTATCCTCCTAGCCCAGAGCTGGGACCAGCTACTGAAACAGGGAAATCTTGTAATCCACCTTTCAAACTTTCGGTTGGATTGTGGACCCCCAAGAAGAGCATTCTTGTGCCAAGAGATGGTGTATGTGGGAGCACAATTCAATACCCAGGCAGCTACCCTCTGTTTGCCGCCTCAGAAGCTCCCCAAAATCAGGGAGAAATTCCAAAAATGACAAGCTTCTCCAGTAATGTCAGCTTGTTAATGCATGAGTTTTTTTTAAAGACTATAGCCTCCTGTATCCCAATGATTCCTTAGGCCCATTAATGGCTCAGAACCTTCAAATTAATTTCCTGGTGCAATGGAGAAGGGGTCGTCTATCTCAGCCAATCAGTGTCTCCACTCCTACAGGAACCCTCCTACATGTGGCTGTCACTGGACATCTGCTCCCTATACACATCAATACCGCATGATGTAGGCCTATCAGCAGTGAAACATTTTCTAGAAGACTCAAACATGAATCCTCGCCAAGCACAATTTATCCTGGAAGCCACAGAATACTGCCTAACTCATAATTATTTTGAGTTTAACGGTGACTTCTACCTACAGACCCATGGCACAGCTATGGGTACGATTTTCGTACCCAGCTATGCCAACTTGACCATGGGCCTGTGGGAAAAGAGATACATCTGGTCCAACAGTCCTTTTTCCTCTCAGATTATATTCTATGGTCGTTACATCGATGACGTAGTGATTATCTGGGATGGTACACCCCTCACCATCCAACCCTTCATAGATCAGTGCAATCAAAACAATATGGGCCTTACCTTCACTTCAGTACAAAATCAAGACTCTTTAGCCTTCCTAGACCTCCTACTCTGCCACGACCAACAAACAATATTCACCGAAAATTATACCAAACCTACAGCGGGCAATTCCTATTTGCACTTCAAAAGCTGCCATCACCCCCGCTGGATAAACAACATCCCAAAAAGTCAGTTTTGCCGACTCAGACACAACTGCACACGAACCGGAGATTTCACCACTCATGGCAATCACCTGACAAAAAATTTTTTAGAAAAGGGGTATCCACCAAAACTCATAAATGACGTCTTCACCTTCTATCAAGAAAATGAACCAAGAAACAACAGAAAAGAAGGAAACCTCCTCGATCCACATACACAACCACTGAGATTCACCACCAAATTTCATAACCGGTACAAACAAATGGAACACATTCTCAAGAAACATTGGCCCATTCTCCAAGCCGATCAACATTTAAAAGCCAGTATCCCTGACCGCCCTTTGGTGTCATACAGAAGAGTTCGGAATCTAAAGAACAATATCGCTCCAAGTAAAATCCAAAAATTTCCCACTACACCAAGTGCACCCCCAACCTTTCTAAACATCAAAGGCATGTTCCAATGCCGCAAAAATGTATGTTTCACCTGCAAGCGTGTTACACACGGCCTAAAAGAATTTTCTACAAAAGGACAAAAATATACCATTCCAGATTTTTTCAACTGTTCCACGGAGTTCGTAATATACTGTATGTCCATGCGGCCTACTTTACGTAGGCCGCACCATCCGCACTCTCCACAAAAGATTTAGGGAACACAGAAGGTTTGTTGAAGCTGGCAACGACAAACGCAGCGTCCCCAAACATTTCCTGCAGCACCACCACCAATCTTCAGCGGACCTAAAAGTGTGGATTATCGAATCCATACCGAAAAATCTTCCTCCAGCAGAAAGGTTTAAACGCCTATGTGCTCGAGAATCCTATTGGATATATCGCCTGGATTACCTGACACCGGGGGGGCTTAAACTAAGAAATTGAGGTGAACCCACTACTTTAACTCTACTACAGATTATCCTAAATATAGCAATACTTCATATCCTGCATTATTTCTCCAGAATACTTCATATTCTGCTTTTTCCTCTACCTTTTAAATACTACCACCCTCATCTCAATTAACTATGAGAAGCCCCTCTCCATCATGGACTTATCTCATTCCTATCTTTACGTGCCTATACATATGAGTATATATGCATTATCTCTTATTTTTTTCAAGGTTAAATATTATCAATATTTTCATAATTTTTTTTTTCTTTACCTCTAATTTTATTTTTATTATTTCTATTTTTTTTTCATTTTTATTATTGTTTTTTTATTTATTGAATTTATTTATTTCAAACTTTTTTTTTTTTTACAACTAATTGTATACACCGCATCTCCAAGACAACAGGCCCCCACCCCCAGGAGATTTTCATATGACTTCCTGTTCTGACCTGATGACTCACTGTATATATCGCATCTCCACAGCAACAAGCTCCTGCCCCCTGAGTCCCTCAGCTATAAAACTCCCAGTCTGACACACAAATCAGCATCGCCTGAGGAAGGAGCATACATGCTCCGAACGCGAGCACCCCCCTGCCACTATTGGATGTAAGCCTGGATACTGAATGCTGCCAGAAACACAGGAAGTGTCGGACTCCACCGGCATAGCCAGGACCACGGCCGTCACAGTGTACTTCCCTAACATCCCTGCAGTGTTGCAGATGAACCATCACCATTTGCTGATCAACTATTTCCTCTGTGTGAGTTACTACGTTGTTTTTATGTAATAAATAACCTTTTAATCTACACTGAGGTGTCGCTGCTTTTCTTCTCCTACCCCTTTTTGTCTGTTGCAGAGTCCCTCTAGCTCTGTATGAAGCCTGAAGCCACCTCCACCATCCATCTCCACTAACCCCAGGGATTGAACTATCCTGCATACCTCCTAAAAAGACTACCTACAGCCACAATTGAAACTTTTTTCATAAGATCGAATGTACTTGACTCTTTCACTGGCGCAGGTCGAACGTTGTGTATATCCACTTAGATGCATCAGTCTCTCTAGTGATGGACTCGTCAGGATATGTTGACACAGCAGCACCTGTTAGGATCACTGCCTTAGATCAATGTTACTACAAATGTCAGTAACAAGATTCAGTGCAGATGGGGGTTCTCCACTCAGGATCTAGTCTCCAATGTCTTGGAGCTTCCTGCAGCACACATGGCATTAACCATCCTACTGCCGCTCATCCAAGGCCATCCAGTCACGCTACATATGATCAATACAGCAGCTGTGATTTATATTCAATGGCAAGGAGGGAAGAGCAGTCTGAAGGGGGTGGAGCCTATCATGATGTTGGCAAAACTGAACCTTCTAGATCTTCGGAGTTATCAGAACTTCAAAGCAGACCGCCTTTTGAGACAGTTCCAGGACCCCCAACAAGTGGTCTATTCACCCAGAGGTTTTCAGACAGATTACCCAAGAATGGGGTCACCCACAGCTGGATCTAGTTGCATCCTCAGCCAACTACAAGGTGACCAGGTTCCGGTCACGTCATCCTCAACCATGGGTGGATGTCCTTACACATCCCTAGTTTTGTCATCTTGCCTATACTATGCCTTTCCTCCAATCCCTCAAATTCTGAGAAGGATATTGTCAGAGAACCTAATGGTTATCACAGTGATGCCTTACTGGTACCATAGGCCATGGTTCTCCCTGGCAATGGACCTCAGCATCTGTCCACCCATCAGCTTGCCAGTAACACCCCATCTCCTGTCCCAGGGAGAGATTTTGCATCCACAGCCATCTCCTCTGGCCCTGGCAGCCCTGGAAGTTGAAAGGCAGAGGCTCCAGGTTGGATTTAGGTCTCAGTGAGTTCTCTTAAGGTTCAAGTCTCAGCCATCTTGACCTTTACCCGAAAAAAATGGGCAACAGACCTTTTGATGGAGAATTTCACAAGGGCGGGCCTTAGGCTTCGCCCCCCAAAGAAGAACAGATTTAACACTAATCCTGAATTTCCTGGCCAACCCTCCTTACGCTCCAATGGAAAGTTGTTTGTTATAGGATATCACTCTGAAAACAGCATTCCTGGTAGTCATAACTTTAGGGGGCAAGGTATCGGAACTCCAGGCGTTAGGATCAGCAGAGCCTTAGGTAATATTCTTTTCAGATAGGCTCGTGCAGAGACCCCTACAACATTTCGTCCCTAATGTAGCCTCCACTTTTCACCTTTCCAGTGAATGGGTGCTTCAAGCTTTTCCAGCAGAATCAGACCATGGTCTGCAGGAGTTGGACGTCCCAAAGGGAAGTCTGCGCTACCTCCTCATTCAGACTTTCTGACAGACTCTTTATCCTCCCTTCAGGAAGATTTAAGGGGAAGGAAGCTGCAGCAAGAACCATTTCCGCCTGGATAGTGGAGGTTATTCAAAGAGTATATAGAGTGGCAGGAAGGGATCCTCCTGGGGTGGCTAGAGCTCATTAGACTAGGGCTATCTCCACTTTTTGGGTGGCGCATACCAAGGTACCTCTGGCAACCATTTAAAAGGCGGGCGAGGGGGCGTGGTTAGCGCCTGATGGAGGCGGATGTCTGAACCTGTAGCTCTCCATCTCGGGGCCGGATAACTAACTCCAGCAACGGACTCAGGCTTCGGATTACGGGACTGGATTCAGGTACAGAGCCTCCCGACACCCTAGCCGACATGCCCCGCAGAAAAAAGGACACATTCTGCCCTCCCAAACTTACGGCCTTCTTTCATCAGCCGGCAAGGGAGCAAAGGCAAAATGGCACCGGAGCACATGTAGCTCCATGAGGCAAACCTCTCACCTTCCCAGCAGCAGGCAGGTGGCTACAACAAGGGAAAATCTCCTCGTTCCCCTGTCCCCAGCGGCCTCTACTCCTACACAAATCTAAGATCAGACTGGAGGTGCAAGGAGAGGGGTTGACAGAATACTCTCCTATATTTGAATCCTTAACATCACAAAGGAATTGCCAGAATCTATAATGTCTTTCCCAGCTACAGGTCAGCCTATATCAGAAACGGAACTTAAAGATATGCTTATTTCACTCAGGAGTACTCTACATGCGGACATTATACAACTTACTAAGCACTTCACTGGTGAAATGCAGGCTATGGGGAGTAGAGTGCATCATATAGAATCAAAAATCGATGAGTTTGCACATACCATCAATGATTTGGTGGATGCCCATGATGACAATATGGATAAACATGCATGGTTCAGGGCTAAAATAGCAGATTTGGAGGATCACTCTAGACAAAATGATTTAAAAATAAGAGGGTTCCAGAGTCCGTGCAGCCCCAAGACCTCCATAAATATACTTGTGATCTATTCCAAACGCTAATACCTAATCATATAGAGACAGACGTTGTTATCGACAGAATACACCATATACCCAAACCGTCCTTCATATTAGAGCATGTTCCCAGAGACGTATTGCTGCGTGTCCACTTCTATCATATCAAAGAGCAACATGAGTAATTTTCCACAGCCCTATGAAAGTCTCCAATTCTTTGCCGACTTATCCCAACACACTATGCAACTACGGAAAAAGCTGAAAACCATCACAAAATCTCTAAGGAATCATCAGATCAGATACAAATGGGGCAATCCGACTAAGCTCCTAATCTTTAGAAATGGAGACACCCATGTCATTCATTCCCTGGAGAAAGGATTACAACTAATAAAATCCTGGGGGCTTCTCGACAACCAACACTCAGCTGAAAAAGATGGCAGATCGCCAAGCAATAGCTCTCCTGAATGGCAGCAAGTGCCCTCCTCCAAATCGCCGACTACCTGAGTACAAAAGCTACTTGATCTATACCCAGTTACCCTATGTGGTCCACCATCCCTGCTAGTGAACTTACACCCCTAAAAGTTTTGCAATTCTACTGCATACGGATCTCTGATCCACTGTTTTAATTCCTATCTATTGACTTCGCAGTTAAATGTGTTTCTTTATTTTTCCCTTCTTTTTTTGTATAGTAGTCCACCACATGCCTCTATTCCAGTGCACCATCTTCCTGGAACCTGAAGACCAGGACCTCCGCTTCAATCTCCATGGATCATCGGGTTCATAGCGTAAGCACAAAGACTGAACTTCTGACAGGGAGTACCTTAGCAACCCCCATAAGCACGTCCATACCCTTCCACCATGGCTATTAATATTCTCTCAATTAACGTGAAGGGCCTGTACCACCCAGCTCAAAGGTCCTCCTTGTGGTCCGAAGCTAAAACACATCATGCGGATGTGTTGTGTGTACAAGAGACCAACTTTCACCATGCTAACTCACCTAAATGCTCACATGTAGCCTACCCCCACGTTTTCTTGGCCTAATTTCCGGCCAAGAAGAAAGGGGTGATGATTGCAATATGGGACTCTGTGGCATTCTGTTTAATCAAACAGTTTATAGACCCGCATGGATGCTACGCGATTCTCATTTGCGATATAAACTCGACGAGGTACACAATAGTGAATGTATACGCTCCCAATAAACACCAGATCCATTATATCAACAAACTGTTCTGGAGACTGTCCAAAATTAAGCAAATAGCTCTATTAATATGCAGAGATTTCAACGTTACTCCAAACCCTCACCTGGATACCTCCAGTACACACAGCAGGTCTATCCCTTCGTTACAACCTCTCTTGCATCAATATGACCTATATGACGCCTGGAGGTGTCTGCATATTACTGAACTTGACTATACGTTTTTATCAACGGTCCACAACACGTACTCAGGTGTCGACCTTTTACTAACTGACAAATGGCTCCTGCAAAACATTCAGAAATCCACCATAAACTCTATTACTTGGTCAGACCATGCCGCAATTACTATTGCTATCAAAGACTCATATGCACCCAAACCTGCTTACATATGGGAGGACTAACTACTACAGTGCCTTGCGAAAGTATTCGGCCCCCTTGAACTTTTCGACCCTTTGCCACATTTCAGGCTTCAAACATAAAACATTTCAGGCTTCAAGCATAAAGATATAAAACTGTATTTTTTTGTGAAGAATCAACAACAAGTGGGACACAATCATAAAGTAGAAGGATTGGATATTTCAAACTTTTTTAACAAATAATAAACTGAAAAATTGGGCGTGCAAAATTATTCAGCCCCCTTAAGTTAATACTTTGTAGCGCCACCTTTCGCTGCGATTACAGCTGTAAGTCGCTTGGGGTATGTCTCTATCAGTTTTGCACATCGAGAGACTGAAAATTTTGCCCATTCCTCCTTGCAAAACAGCTCAAGCTCAGTGAGGTTGGATGGAGAGCGTTTGTGAACAGCAGTTTTCAGTTCTTTCCACAGATTCTCGATTGGATTCAGGTCTGGACTTTGACTTGGCCATTCTAACACCTGGATATGTTTATTTGTGAACCATTCCATTGTAGATTTTGCTTTATGTTTTGGATCATTGTCTTGCTGGAAGACAAATCTCCGTCCCAGTCTCAGGTCTTTTGCAGACTCCATCAGGTTTTCTTCCAGAGGGGTCCTGTATTTGGCTCCATCCATCTTCCCATCAATTTTAACCATCTTCCCTGTCCCTGCTGAAGAAAAGTAGGCCCAAAACATGATGCTGCTGCCACCACCATGTTTGACAGTGGGGATGGTGTGTTCAGGGTGATGAGCTGTGTTGCTTTTACGCCAAACATAATGTTTTGCATTGTTGCCAAAAAGTTAGATTTTGGTTTCATCTGACCAGAGCACCTTCTTCACATGTTTGGTGTGTCCCCAGGTGGCTTGTGGCAAACTTTAAACAACACTTTTTATGGCTATCTTTAAGAAATGGCTTTCTTCTTGCCACTCTTCCATAAAGGCCAGATTTGTGCAGTATACGACTGATTGTTGTCCTATGGACAGAGTCTCCCACCTCAGCTGTAGATCTCTGCAGTTCATCCAGAGTGATCATGGGCCTCTTGGCTGCATCTCTGATCAGTCTTCTCCTTGTATGAGCTGAAAGTTTAGAGGGAGGGCCAGGTCTTCGTAGATTTGCAGTGGTCTGATACTCCTTCCATTTCAATATTATCGCTTGCACAGTGCTCCTTGGGATGTTAAAAGCATGGGAAATCTTTTTGTATCCAAATCCGGCTTTAAACTTCTCCACAACAGTATCTCGGACCTGCCTGGTGTGTTCCTTGTTCTTCATGATGCTCTCTGCGCTTTAAACGGACCTCTGAGACTATCACAGTGCAGGTGCATTTATACGGAGACTTGATTACACACAGGTGGATTCTATTTATCATCATTAGTCATTTAGGTCAACATTGGATCATTCAGGGATCCTCAATGAACTTCTGGAGAGAGTTTGCTGCACTGAAAGTAAAGGGGCTGAATAATTTTGCACACCCAATTTTTCAGTTTTTTATTTGTTAACAAAGTTTGAAATATCAAATAAATTTAGTTCCACTTCATGATTGTGTCTCACTTGTTGTTAATTCTTCACAAAAAATTACAGTTTTATATCTTTATGTTTGAAGCCTGAAATATGGCAAAAGCTTGCAAAGTTCAAGGGGGCCGAATACTTTCGCAAGGCACTGTACATAGGACAAGGAAACCAAGACTATTCTGGAGCAACATCTTAAAGAGGTTTTTAAATTGAACGAAAAATCTGTTGACGACCCATTCATATTGTGGAATTCCCACAAGGCATTTATGCGTTGGCTTTTTATTCAATTAGGTGCGAGAGCTAAGAAGAGGAAGCGGCAACAAATAGACAAATTATTGGCCGAGATTAAACATCACGAACAGGCAAATACGACTACTCCTACGCTTTTAATTAGTGACACAATCACTAATTTACGTAGGGATCTTCGTAACCTCCTTGTGGAAAAATCTGAGAAAAACTCTAAACGTTTAAAAATGGTATACTACACAAAAAGTAATAAGGCCACTAAATTACTTGCAAAAAGATTACAAGGGTATAGGACCAAATCTAAAATCACATTTATTCAACATCCGGTTACAAAGTGTAACATTTTAGATCCGCAGGGGATTGCGGATGCTTTTAGCAGTTACCATGGAAACCCTGTACAATCTATGTGGAAACACATCCATTCCGCAACCGTCCTCGACGGCGATCAATGGTTTTTTAGATAAAATTATCTCCCTACTTTATCTCAGACCCAATTGGACAAATTGAATATCCCTTTCGTGCTAACAATAATTCTCAAAACCATTGATTCACTCCCTAACAACAAAGTGCCAGGCCCAGACGGGTATAGTGAGGAATGCTTTTAATCTTTTAAAAACATACTAGCTCCTCATCTTGAGAGGGTGTTAAGGGTAGCCGCTTCCTCATCTTTTCTGTAGGAAATGTTAAAAGCTACAATAGTTACATTGCCTAAGCCTGGTAAAGACCCTGATTGTCCACAGAATTTTAGGCCAATCTCTTTGCTCAACAATGACATTACCACTTAAGCCCCGGAAGATTTTACCCCCTTCCTGACCAGGGGGTTTTTTGCGATTTTTTACTGCGTGACTTTAACGGACAATTAAGCGGTCGTGCGACGCTGCACCTAAACGAATTTCACATCCTTTTTTCCCCACAAACAGAGCTTTCTTTTGGTGGTATTTGATCACCTGTGCGATTTTTTGATCATGCGCTATGAACAAAAAAAAAGCGTAAATTTTGCAAAAATAACAATATTTTTCAAAATTTTTTATATGAAATTCCCCCCAAAAAAATGTAAAAATCAGAATTTTTTAACATTTTCGGCCAATTTGTTTTATGCTACATATGTTTGGTAAAAAAAAAAAAATCGCAAAAAGCGTATTTTGATTGGTTTGCGCAAAAGTTATCGCGTTTACTAACAAAGGGAAAGATTTTTGTCATTTTTGATGTTTTTTTTTTTTAACGAGTAATGGCGGCGATCTGCGATTTTTTTGCGGGACTGCGACATTGCGGCGGACAGATCGGACCCTTGACTGACATTTTTGACACTTTTGGGGTTACCAGTGACATTACTGCAGTAATCAGTGCTATACATATGCACTGTTACTGTAAAAATGACACTGGCAGGGAAGGGGTTAACTGTATTGGAGAGGGAGGGGTTAAGTGTGTCCTAGGGGCGTGTTTCTAACTGTGATGGGACATGTCTACTATTGTAAAAACAGAGATCAACGGTTCTACATAGTAGAACCGTCTGATCTCCATTTTTACACAGGGGAGAATGACAGGCGGCTTGTTTACATAAGCCGCCCGCCTTTCTCCCTCTCTACCGAAGATCGTAGTGTGACCGGCGGACATCAGGTACGCCGGTCACACACACGGACTCCTCAGTGAACGAGCCTGGCTCACAAACCGGTCACAGGCTAGTGACGTATATATACGTCACTTTGCCTGGCCGGGACTGACCGCCGCAGTATATCTAATTGCTGCGGTCGGCAAGCGGTTAAGTTGTATGCTAAACTTATAGAGCCAAGATTAAGTGTTGCCGGCCCTAGTGCACCCAGACCAGTCTGGTTTTACCAGAGGTAGGCAAATATCGGATGCCACTAGGAGAGTGATAAATGCTATTCACAGAGTGGAATCGCATGGAACGCCTTCCTTGCTCCTTGCTTTGGATGCGGAAAAGGCGTTTGACCGCATTCACTGGTCATAGCTCATTGAAGTGCTAAAAAAATTTGGCTTCTCGGGTCACATACTTTCCTCAATCTTGGCGCTCTACACTTGCCCTTCAGCTCAAGTGCTATCGGATGGTATACTCTCTCAACCTTTTGCAATCACAAATGGAACTAGACAGGGGTGTCCTCTGTCCCCATTAATATTTAAACTACTTATGGAACCTTTGGCTTCACACATTCGCTCACATCCAAACATATCGGGTATTCCAGTTCACACCATAAGACTATTTGCTGACGATAATTTTTTAATGCTAACTAACCCAGAAGTTTCACTGGAAACGATCCGACGTGTCTAAGACTCTTTTCAATATGTATCCTACTACAAAGTCAACCCAACTAAATCCTTAACCACTTGACCCCCGCCCACCGTATATATACTGCGGCACTCAGCCGCTTACAGGCTACGTCGCTCGCTTCCGCCGATCTGGGGTGCGTTCCTGGCCCCGCTGATGGTCTGATTGGGTTCAGAACCGATCAGTCATCAGGTTCAGGCCAATGCTTTTTGGCCTGGACCTGTTGATCGGTCCTGCCCAATCACATACTGTCTGTGCCTGTGTAATGTAAACACCTCTCCTCTCAAAATCCTTTCTGGATTAATCGAGAGGAGAGAGAGAGGATCTAAACTGTGAGTACTGCACCAAGCACCCACACACACACACACACGTAGATAGGCACATTTAACCCCCAATCACCCCCCCCAGTTAACCCCTACACCCTCTGTCACAACACATACTGTATACAGTATATAGCATTTTCCTATATACCTGTATTAATGTGACTTGTGACCTGGTTTAGCGCTTGCGGATGTTCCTTTTAGGCTTAGGATACCCGCCACCCCCCCCCCCATAAATATTTAACCCCCTTATCCGCCTCTGATCACTTCCAGCTAACCCATTCCCCCTGTCACATTGCACACTATATACAGGTAATATAGTGGTTTACTGTATTTTTGTATTAGTGTGATTGTGACTTCAGTTAGTGCTAGCTAGTTAGTTTCTGTCCCAAGTAGGTTTAGGGTCCCCGCCACCCCCCAATAAAGATTTAACACCCTGATCACCCCCAGTTAACCCCTACACCCCCTGTCACAACACACACTGTATACAGTATATAGCAGTTTCCTATATATCGGTATAAGTGTGATTTGTGACCTGGTTTTAACGCTTGCGGCCGTTCCTTTTAGGGTTAGGATACCTGCCACCCCCCCAATAAAGATTTAACCCCCTGATCACCCCCAGTTAACCCCTTCCCCCCTGTCGCATTGCACACTATATACAGGTAATATAGTGTTTTTCTGTATTTCTGTGATAGAGTGATTGTGACTTCAGCTAAGCGCTAGCGAGTAAATTTCTGTCCCAAGTAGGTTTAGGGTCCCCGCCACTCCCTCCCCCAATAAATTTAAACCCCCTGATCCCCCCTGATTACCCCCAGTTAACTCCTTCATTGCCCTGTCACAGTGTCACTTTTATAGTGTACAGTTTTTTTTCTTATCACTATTATTAGTGTCACAGGTGACATTAGTTAGTGTTCGCGTCAATCTAGGATAGCGCAGATCCCCCGCGCATAGTTAGAAATATTAGTTAACCCCTTGATTACCACATACACACACATACGCACACATACACCTCCATTACTAGTATAGTGTTTGAACAGATCAATATCTGATCTGATCAGAACTATACTAGCGTCCCCAATAGTTTAGGGTTCCCAAAACGCGTTGCACGTGTTTGCACGATCAGCACTGATTCCTGCCAGCACGTGTTTAGCACCTCCGCCCAGCCCACCCCACCCAGGCAAGTGCAGTAATCAATAGATTACTGTCACTTCCAAAAAACACAACACACAAAACCGCTGTGTTAGCAGAGTCAGGCCTGATCCCTGCTAGCATTAGCAGTTTTTTGGTAGCGGTTGAAATAGTCCTTGACAACCAATGTGAGTACACACTACTGTACCTGTGAGTACATGTGAGTCACACTACTGTACCTGTAAATTTAGTTGCTAAAATGACCAAACGGTGGTACAGTAGTGCAGAGGCCTACAGTATACTAACCATGTCAGATGAGAGCAATGGGGAAGCCTCACTGGCAGAATCAGGGTCAGTATAGGAACCTGAAGAGAGCAGTGGCTCCCTGACAGACAGCTCTGACGACGGATGGGTACCTGTTAGAACCAGGCATACTCGACCCCATTCTGGAGTTGCTGAGGTGCGGAGATCGCAGCGTGCTTGTATGGAGCAGAGTGTCAGTACTAGTGCCGCTCAGCCTTCTGGTGATCTGGCAAGCACCAGAGGCCTAGTACACCCTGGACCTGGAACAACCAGCACAGCAGTATCACTTAGTGACCTGGCGAGTCCCATAAGTGCAGTTGAAGCTGGTGTGGTGGCTAGCACAAGTAGTGGCCCGCAGCCACCGCGTATTCAAGGACAGGCCCGTAGAGCCCATAGTGCCCTCCCTGATGTGCTGGCATGTCCTAATTGGCAGCCCACTGATACTACAGTGCCTGTAATTCCCCCATTCACTGCCCAACCTAAAATCCATGTGGAAACAGCCAATTTTACTCCCCTGAATTTTTATGAGCTGTTTTTCACAGAAGATATTTTCAGATCTATTGTGGACCAAACAAATTTATACGCTGGTCAATTCATCGCCGCCAACCCAAATTCGTCCCTTGCCAGACAATGAGGCTGGAAACCTGTAACGGTATCCGAGTTTAAAACTTTTCTGGGCCTTTCCCTCAATATGGGTATAACCAAAAAGAGTGAGTTGCAGTTATATTGGTCCACTAACCCAAATCACCATATGCGCGTATACTCTGCTTTCATGTCCAGGGCGAGATACGAGCAAATTCTGGGGTTTACGCATTTCAACGACGATTAAATCTGTCGTCCTTGGGAGACCCTGAATATGACCGGCTCCACAAAATTCGGCCCCTCGTAAACCACTTCAATCAGTGGTTTGCAGCCTTGTTTACCGCCAAAAAAGTTGTCTGCCTTGATGAGTCCCTGATTAAGTTTACTGGCCGCCTTGCTATCTCCCCAGCAAGAGTGCCAGATACGGGGTCAAGCTGTATGAGCTGTGTGACAGGGCCACAGGCTATACAGTTAGTTTCCGGGTTTACGAGGGAAAAGATAGCACTGTGGAGCCCCCCAACTGCCCAGACTACATAGGGAGCAGCGGCAAGATAGTTTGGGACTTGGTGTCACCCTTATTCGGAAAGGGGTACCATTTGTACGTGGACAATTTTTATTCAAGCGTGCCTTAGTCGGGGGGAGAGAGCCTACTTGAAAACTGACAAATTGCTTGCAGTGAAGTGGATGGATACACGGAATGTTTTCGTTCTGTCCTCCCTTCACGCAGACACGACGGTCCAAATTACTACGGCAACTGGTGTTATGGAGAAACTCCTCTGTGTCCACGACTATAACCTTAATATGGGAGGGGTGGACCTTAACGACCAGCTTTTGGCGCCGTACTTAGTTGCCCGTAAAGCCAGACGCTGGTACAAAAATGTGTCTGTTATATATTCCAATTGGCTATGCTGAACGCCTTTATGCTATACAAAGTGTCAGGATGAACTGGATCCTTCCTAGAATTCCAGGAAGAGATCATCGAAGGCTACCTGTACCCAGGAGGTGCTCCTGCCCCACTTCCTCTTCCAGATGCAGTGAGCCGGCTGCATGAGAGGCATTTTTCACATGTCCTCCCGAGTACCCCTACCCAAAGACGCCCCCAAAGATGATGTTGTGTCTGTAGCAGGCGCGGATTTAGGCGTGACACCCACTATTATTGTCCCTTCTGTCCTGACCAACCTGGTCCCCTGCATCGGGGAATATTTCCAACGCTACCACACACTTATTTTTTTACTATTTTTTTTTTTTTACACAAAGTTGTCACACTAAATGATATATTGCTCGCACATGCCATGGGTATATGTGAAATGACACCCGAAAATACATTCTGCTGCTTCTCCTGTTGATTTCACTCCTTACTACCTATCACAGTTTTGAAGGCCATGAAATGCCAAGATAGCACAAAAACCCCCAAAGGACCCCATTTTGCAAAGTAGACACTCCAAGCTATTTGCTGAGAGGCATGGTGAGTATTTTGCAGCTCTCATTTATTTTGGAAAATTAAGAAAAAAAAGGAAAATTCTTTTTTTTTTCTTTTTTCAATTTCCAAAACTTTGTGACAAAAAGTGGGATCTGCAACACTCAACATGCCTCTCTGCAAATAGCTTAGGGTGTCTACTTTCCTAAAAGGGGTCATTGGGGGGGGGGGGGGGGGTTTGTGCTGTCTTGGCATTTCATGGCCTCCGAAACTGTGATAGGAAGGACAGGGTTGGTAAAAGAGGGGGAGGGGTATGTCTCTATGTCAAGAACAATATAAAGGTGCTAGAAAGGAGTGACATTACGGATGGGATGAGCATGGATTTAGAATCTGTGTGGGTTGAACTCGATAGGGAAGAAGATAAGGGAAAAGTAGTTGTGGGGGTTTGCTATAGGCCACCTAACCAAGGGGAGGAGGTAGAGCTGGAATTTTTAGCACTAATAGGTAAAGCGGCAAAACTAGGATCAGTCATCATATTGGGGGACTTCAATTATCCCGACATTGACTGGGAAGAGGGGACTGCACACTCGCATAAGGCCCGGCTATTCACGGAAACCTTACAGGATAACTACATGTCGCAGTTGGTGGATTCCCCTACTAGAGAGAATGCTATCCTGGATCTATTGATCACTAATGACCCAGACATAATCTCGGAGGTAGGAGTCCAGGACAACCTGGGCTCTAGCGATCACAGGATGATCACATTTAGTATAAATAACAATATAAAAAGGCAAGTGGGGAACATAAGAACCCTAAACTTCAGAAGGGCAGACTTTCCAAAATTGTACTCATTGATGGAAAGGGTAAACTGGGACCAAACCCTGGGATCACTGACCACAGAGGAAAAATGGGAATGCTTTAGAACAATATTAAGCAAAGGCATCTTGCAGTGCATTCCTATGGGGAATAAATTTAGAAGAGACAAAGCCAAACCTGGCTGGCTAAACCGTAGCGTTAAAAAACTTATTAGGGGAAAAAAATTGGCCTTCAAGAAATATAAATCAGAGGGCACCGTATCGGCCTTCCAGCAATACAAGGAGGAAAATAAGAAGTGTAAACACGAAATCAAGATGGCTAAAATCAACTTTGAGAGACAAATAGCGGAGGATAGTAAAAAAAACCCAAAGAAATTCTTTAAATATATCAACAGCAAAAAAACTAGGGCAGAGCATATTGCACACATAATTAACGATGATGGGAGGATGGTTACAGAGGACACTGAAAAAGCAACCGTGCTGAATTCTTTTTTCTCGTCAGTCTTTACGCAGGAAAAGGAAGGGTACACTGACCATGACTGTATGGTTAGTAGTAATACACAGGACTTGCCACTATGGCTAACAGAGGGGGAAATCAGGGAAAGACTGGATAAACTTAACACAAACAAATCACCAGGCCCGGATGGCGTACATCCGAGAGTGCTCAAGGAACTCAGTATGGTTATATCTAGACCACTGTTCCTGATCTTTGCTGACAGTATTAGGACAGGAGATGTACCAGGGGATTGGAGGAAGGCTAACGTGATTCCGATATTCAAAAAGGGCCAGAGACATATCCCGGGAAATTATAGGCCTGTCAGTCTGACATCAATAATATGTAAACTTTTGGAGGGGATGATAAGGGACTATATCGTAGAGTATGCTAAAGACAACAACATCATCAGTAGTAACCAGCACGGGTTTACAAATGGGCGTTCTTGTCAAACCAATCTCTTAGCATTCTACGAGGAAGTGAGCTGTGAGCTAGATAGGGGGAGACCAGTGGATGTGGTGTACTTGGATTTCGCTAAGGCGTTTGATACAGTTCCCCACAAGCGCTTAATTTATAAAATAAGGTCTGCAGGTATCGACAGCAGGGTTTGCTCTTGGATACGGAATTGGCTAAAAGGCCGTGTCCAAAGGGTAGTAATAAACAGCGCATACTCAGACTGGTCTGAGGTAGTAAGCGGGGTGCCCCAGGGCTCAGTCCTGGGACCAACCTTGTTCAATTTATTCATAAACAGCATTGAGGAAGGGATCAGTAGTTCGTTATCAGTTTTTGCAGATGACACAAAATTGGCCAGGGCAATAACTGCACAGCATGAAGCAGATATCCTACAGAATGACCTGGACAAAATTACGGAGTGGGCAACGACATGGCAAATGAGGTTTAATGTGGAGAAGTGTAAGGTTTTGCACTTGGGGACCAAAAACATAAAAACACAATACACGTTAGGAGGGGAACCCTTGGGGGAATCAAAAATGGAGAAAGATTTGGGAGTCTTAGTTGATGATAGATTAGGCAACAGCATGCAATGCCAAGCGGCAGCTTCCAAAGCCAACAGAATATTAGCATGCATAAAGAAAGGGATGTATTCCAGAGATAAGACTATAATCCTTCCACTTTATAAAACTCTGGTCCGACCGCATCTGGAGTATTCTGTCCAGTTCTGGTCGCCAGTCCTCAGGAGGGATGTGTTGGAGCTGGAGAAAGTCCAGAGAAGGGCAACTAAACTGATTAGGGGGTTGGAGGACCTTACCTATGAAGAGCGGCTGCAATCGCTCGATTTATTTTCCCTGGAGAAAAGACGTCTGAGAGGGGACATGATAGCAATTTATAAATATCTTAATGGGGATCTCAGCTTAGAAGAAAAGCTGTTCATTCGAAGGAATTGCATGAGGACTCGAGGACATACAATGCGATTAGAGGAGAAGCGTTTTAACCTCAGGCAACGTGGGGGGTTCTTTACTGTTAGGGCTACAAGATTGTGGAATTGTCTACCACAAGAGGTGGTTTCTGCGGGTAGTATGGTGACTTTCAAAAGACTCTTAGACTTACATCTCAAGGATCAGGAGATTGAGGGCTATGTTAGATGATTACAGTCACACACACCTACACAGGTTGAACTGGATGGACTATTGTCTTTATTCAACCTCGCCTACTATGTAACTATGTAACTATGTAGCTAGGAGTGAAATCATCAATTTACGCCCTTGGAAAGCCTGAAGGCGGTGATTGGATTTCAGGGTCCTGAACTCGGTTAGACTACAAAAAAGTCTCACACATGGGGTATCTCCATATTTAGGAGTAGCAGCAGAATGTATTTTGGGGTGTCATTTCCATGGCATGTGTAAGCAATATATCATTTAGTGACAACTTTGTGTAGAAAAATAAAAATAATTTTCCCGGAACTTGTGGCAAAATATAAAATATTCCATGGACTCACCATGCCTCTCAGCAAATAGTTGGAGTGTCTACTTTGCAAAATGGGGTCCTTTGGGGGGTTATTGTGCTATCTTGAAAATTTCAGGGCCTCTGAAACTGTGACAGGTAGTGCGGAGGTGAAATGCATAATTTACGCCATTAGAAAACCTGAAGGTGGTGATTGGTTTTCGGGGTCCCGTACACAGCTAGGCTCCCAAAAAGTCTCACACATGTGGTATCCCTGTACTCAGGAGAAGCAGCAGAATGTATTTTGGGGTGTCATTCCACATATACACAGGTCATATGTGAGAAATGTATATTTTAGTGACAACTTTGTGTTAAAAAAAAAAATAAAAAAAAATATGTAACTTTCCCAAAACCTGTGGCAAAATTTAAAATATTCCATGGACTCACCATGCCTCTCAGCAAACAGCTTGGGGTGTCTACTTTCCAAAATGTGGTCATTTGAGGGGGTTTTGTGGTATCTTGACATTTCAGGGCCTCCTAAACCCTCATAGGTAGTGAGAAAATGCAATGAAAAATGTACGCCCTTTCAAATTCTGAAGGTGGTTATTGGTTTTCGGGGTCTCGTACACAGCTAGGCTTCCAAAAAGTCTCATACATGTGGTATTCCTGTACTCAGGAGAAGCAGCAGAATATATTTTGGGGTGTAATTACATATATACCCATGGCATGCGTGAGCAATATATCATTTCAATTACAAATTTATTTTTTTTAGTCATTTTTCAAACACCTGTGACAAAAAAAATTAAATATTCAACATGCCTCTCCGGACATTCCTAGGGATGTCTACTTTCCAAAAAGTGGTTATTTTGGGGGGGAGGGGGGGGAGATAGGCAGTCAGAAAGTTAAAGCTGCATAAATTCCAGTATTTACACAATAGTTTGTAGACACTATAACTTTTGCGCAAACCAATAAAAATACGCTCATTGAGATTTTTTTTTTGTCAAAAACATGTAGCTAGATAAATTTTGACCAAAATATATGACACAAATTGAGTATATTGGATATTTTTTAAAAGACAAAGTTGAAAATGTCTTTTTTCTCAAAATGTTCGCTCTTTTTTTATTAATATCGCAAAAAAAAAAAAAAAAAGCGCAGAGGTGATCAAATACCACCAAAAGATAGCTCTGTTTGTAGGGAAAAAAGGACGTACATGTAGTTTGGGTACAGCACTGCATGACCGCGCAACTGTCAGTTAAAGACATGCAGTGCCAAGTTGAAAAAATGGGCCTGGTCTTTAAGCAACCAAATCCTCCGGGGCTAAAGTGGTTAACCTGGGCCTAGACCACATGTTGAAACTAAAAATACAACAAAAATTTCCGTACATTTTGGAGTGAGGAAGGTATCTCCTACTTCGGTACCACCCTTACTGGTAAAACTAAAAACCTACTTTCTGCTAATTACATTCCCCTTATCAATAAGGTTCATAACACACTGTCCCATATGGCTAAATCTAAACTCTCATTGACAGGCTGCCTCGCGGCTTTTAAAATGGTTCTTCCCCAAGTATTATATATTTTTAGAACAGTACCAATTGTGGTACCAGACTCCTTTTTTTGCTCTTTACAGGCCATAATTAATAACTACTTATGGAACAATAAAAGAGCAAGATGTGCGTTCCAAAAACTCACTAAACACAAAAAATCTGGGGGTAAAGGACATGTAGATATAAAAGACTTCTACATAGCAACTATGGTGGCACACCTTAAAACATGGCATGACCCAGTTCCCTCTCATACATGATCAGAGATGGAAGCTGACTTTATCCCGAACATAAGCCTCCCGGACTTACTTTTAGCCCAATCTTTCAACTACAAATTGGCGGTGGATCTCCCACCAACTATATCAGCCTCACTTAACGCTTGGAGAGTGCTTGTTAACAACTCATTCTCTGGCACCTCAAGGGAAGTCTTACTTCCCACTGGCAGTATGCCAAGCGTTAATCCCTAATATCTCCCTGACAGAATGGCAATGTAGAGGAATTGATAAATTGCAAGATCTATTCCAGCAGGATGACCTCAAATCTTTCTACACACTTCAATCTCAGCATCAGCTTCCAGGAAAAGAATACCTTACTTATCTACAAATTAGATCCCTTCTTCGGGCCAATTGATGTTATCATGTAGAATTCCTCAAAAAGTGGTTGGAAAACCTATATAAAGCTAAATCCTCAAAGGGGGGATATCACTTATATATGGAATCCTTAAAGATAGGAACTCTTTCTTCAAATCCAAACCATTCTTTGCTTGGGAAAGGGATCTAGGCCAAACTTTCGCAATTCAACAATGGGAAAAAGCGATGTCCTATACGTACAAAGCGTACAAATATGCTAACTTATGGGAACTTATGCACAAAATGAATTCACGCTGGTTCCTCACACCGTATTGATTATCTAAAATGTATCCACACTCCTTCTGCAATTGCTGGAGAGAGTGTGGCCAAATAGGGACATTGTTTCACATTCTGTGGGTGTTAAAAACTAGCTAAATACTGAATGGTGATCTTTGAAATCATTTCAGAATCTTCATAAATTTCCACACAACTTTCCCCAAGTCTAGCAATACTAAACTTAGGCATAGAAGAATTGAAGAATTTCCTCACCACACTAGGATAGCTATATCCAATGTATTGTTGGCTGCAAGATTAAATATAACGAGACATTGGAAAACTAAAGAACCTCCCCCTATGTCTAAAGTAGTTTCAACAATACAAACTGCATATATGCATATGTGCCATGTCCAATGGATCATACAATAGTGTAAACGCATATTGGTCCCCCTGGTCACATTGGTACGAAACAGCTAGATGTTCTTACAAGTAAAGATTTTTAGGTTTACGAATGGAGAAAAGTGGTGTTATGACTAATTTTAGTTCTAACAGTTTTTCTCTACCTCTATTTTTACTTACCGTATATTCTTATTTTATTTAAATTTTGTTAAATAATTTTGACTTATTGTCTGCAGGACATATTAATCACCCCTGTATACCCTGGGTAGGTTGGCTAACTTACTTTTTAATTGACACACTCAGTTATAGTTTCTATTAGAATATGATGGAAACTCTGAAAAACGGCTGCGTCTCCTGCCTCGCCGTCGTCACAGCTTGATCCCGTTGGGGTGTCAGGGCGTGGATGGGGGGCGTTGCTGTCCATTGTATTTTTTTTTAAATGTATGAGGAATATGCCATTCTTGAAAGTGCAATGATCTACTATTTAGATAATGTATTGTTCTCATAATGTTTGCCTTGTGGTTTATTGAGAAATGGAGCTGTTATATGTAATACTACTGTTCTATTTGTTATATTTTTGAAAGTTAATAAAAAAATTATTGATAATAATATAAAAGACGGGCGAGCTGGTCTTTACAACATACGTTCTTAAGACATTACAGCATGGATCCAGGAGCCCTTACTACCCTAGAGTTTGTGAAGAAAGCCATTCAAGCTTCCATGTTCGTTGTGAATATAAATTGAGAAACACTTCCTGTTTAGCTCGTCGTTTATCATATTTATGATGCTACGTTGGCGTGAGGAAAAGGGAAAGTTGAATCAAATACTTACCATCATTTTCCTTTCCTGACTGCAATCCATGGCAGCATACGAACCTTCCCTTTTCTCTAACGTCCTTTGACAGACACAGCTCTCAATGCTTCTACACTAATGGGTTATGCGCCATCTACAGGAGTATACTAGGCAGTGAAAAGTTTTCACTTGACACGCCTATAGGGGCTGTCCCTCACGACACACTGTGCTCTCAAATAAGTTTCTTGCTGCCTAGTTAAGGAGTAGGACCTAGGTTTCCTGCTGGGGCTCCGGTCTCAGTTTTCTTTATTTATTTTAAGAATGTTTATTTCTCTTTACTCACTATCGCTAGCTAGTGTCAGGGGGATCCTCCTGGTGAAGTACAAGTGACAGCCGGGCTGGGGTTTCGCACTGGATAATCTAGATCCTTATGGTCTCCCAGCCTGGCCAATGAGCGTGAGCAGGTTGTGGTCTGCCCAGGCCTCGCCACAACGAGCCCCAGTGGATGGGGACGAGCCTGCGAGTGGATGCATCGCCGGGACGCATTGACCTGGAACGCCCTGAGTCACAGCGTACCCCCCTTGGCTGGCAGCACCCCAACTCAGGGTGGGAGGTGAGCTGTTTCGGAACGAAGCCCACCCGGTCCAGTAGTGAGTGATGTATTGCCCCCTGTGTCCCTGTAGCAGACCTCTGAGGGGGAGATGTGTGCACACTCCTGGGGAAAACAGGGCTGTGTTTTCTCTGAAAGATCCCCCAGGCCTATCAGGACAGGTCCTGCCCTCCCAGCTCCCGCTGGGGGTGCTATAGTCAGCGTCTGACGCCATGGGGGGGCATTAGTACCTTGTCCTGGGGGGTCCCTTTAGGCAAATTCCCGTGGTGGCCTCAAGCCTGGGTTTCCTGAGAGCTTGGCGTCGTTTTCGGCCGTCATTTTAAGTGTGGGCATAGGCGGCTATACTGGTTGATTAACAGCTTTGTTTACCAATTCTCCTGAAGGTGGCAATATAACCTATGCATCTCAGAATCCGTCTTACTCCGTGTCCCTAATGAACTCCAAGAAAAGAGTTTTACTTTAAATATTTTATGTTTTGTGAATAAATTCCATGTGTGTTGGAAAAAAGGAATCAGAGATGAATGATGCTGGATAATCAATTACATCCACATAAATAAAGCTACTTCATCTAAGAGGGTATGCTATCACTATGACAAACAGTTTCATTCCTGTTGGTACGATTATATATCTTAATGTAAATGTATGGTCTCTTTTTTCTATTAAAATGACAAACATGTTATACTTACCTGCTTTGTGCAGTGGTTTTGCACAGAGCAGCCCGGTCCGCCTCTTCTTGGGTCCCTCTTCAGTGCTCCTGGCTCCTCCCTCCTGTTGAGTGCCCCCACAGCAAGCAGCTTGCTATGGGGGCACCCGAGCCAAGCTGTAGCTTCTTGTATCCATTCATACACGCAGCTGCCATTCGGTCCCCTCTCTTTCCTGATTGACTGAGTTTGATTGACAGCAGCAGGAGCAAATGGTGCCGCTGATGGGTCTCAGCCAATCAGGAGGGAGAGTACCAGATGGCTGAGGTATTCGTGGACATCGCTGGGTATAGATGGGGCTCAGGTAAGTATTCGGGGGGCTGAGGGGGCTGCTGCACACAAAAGGCTTTTTATCTTAATGCATAGAATGCATTAAGATAAAAAACTTTCTGATTTACAACCCCTTTAAGTCCCCAAGCATACAGTAATTGTAAAAGTGATTTATCTAACAGATAATAGATTATCTGCAGTTTAAGAGATAATTGCCAGATGTGGACACTGGGCGTCTGAATTTGCTCTTGTACTAACACCTACAGATCATGGGAAACTGGGCTAACCTGAAAAAGACATTGTACCTGGCTAGGCTACTGCCAAAGTCTTCTAGAAATTCAAGTCGTTTTTGAGATAGGATCTTCTTTGAATCATCAGAGAGTTTACTTTTCAAAGCTTGTTCCAAACAGACCAGAGTAGCATCTTCAGTGTCATTTGTGGACATCTCAATCTCCAGCATACACATATGTAAATGGGGATTATCCTAGAAGAGAGATAGATAGATATATATATATATATATATATATATATAGTTAAGTCACAGAACATGCCAATAAAAATTCCAATCAAACAAATGGTATGATAGTCTTGTGTCGCTCATGGTAAAACATGCTGATGGAAAAAGACTAAATAATATCTGCTATATAGTTCAAGTATGAAATAAGGAATATACCTTCAATAAAATGCAAAATAAAATAACCTGGGCAGCCTAACAAAATTTTAATAATTTTAAGCAACAAGAATAACCATATTTTTTTTGCCACTTTTATACTTGTCAGGACACAAATAGGACAGCTACCAAAGCAAAGTTGTTTTTGATGGTGCACACTTCATTTTTATCCTTCCTTTACTAGTTGAAGAGTTGCTGACCTAGAACACACATACACAGGATTTGAACATGCATATTAACATATAAACAAACCACTGCATTTCAGTCTTGCCACAAAAAGATCCAGCTGACATGTCAATGACTCTCTCATTAACACGAGTGTCATTGTTGAAGTGGAAAAGACTAAAAAATCACCCTGTAATGCTGATTGAGTCAGAATAACAAACTGGAAGCTTTAAAAGAAAGGCAGTGCTTGTTCTTCCTCTGATAACCATGGTTACCTGCAAGGAAACACGTGCAGTCATCATTGCTTTGCACAAAAAGGGATTCACAGGCAAGGATATTGCTGCTACTAAGATTTCATCTAAAGCAACCATTTATCAGATCATAAAGAACTTCAAGGAGAGAGGTTGGATTGTTGTAAAGAAGGCTTCAGGGAGGCCAAGTCAAGCAAGCACCAGGACGGTCTCCTACAGTTGGTTTTGGCTGCTGGATTGGGCCACCACCAGTGCAGAGCTTGCTCGGGAATGGCAGCAGGCAAGTTTTAGAGGATGGCCTGGTGTCAAGAAGGGCAGCAAAAAAAAGCCACTTCTTTCCAGGAAAAACATCAGGGACAGACTGATATTCTGCAAAAGGAACAGGGATTGGACTGCTGAGGACTGGGGTTAAGTCATTTTCTCTGATGAATTCACTTTCAGAATGTTTGGGGCATTCGGAAAAACCTTGTCCGGAGAAGAAAAGGTGAGCGCTACCATCAGTTCTGTGTCATGCCAACAGTAAAGCACCCGGAGTCCATTCAAGTGTGCGGTTGCTTCTCAGCCAAGGAAGTAGGCTCACAGTCATGTCTAAAGAATGGTACAAAAACAAAATCCTCAGAGCAACTTCTCCCAACCATCCAAAAACAGTTTGGTGACGAACAATGCCTTTTCCAGCATGATGGAGCACCTTGCCATAAGGCCATTGTGATAAGTAAGTGGCTTGGGGAACAAAACATTTAAAATGTTGGGTCTATGGCCAGGAAACTCCCAAGACCTTAATCCCATTGAGAACTTGTGGTCAATCCTCAAGAGGCAGGTGAACAAAAAAAACCCACAAATTCTGACAAACTCCAAGCGTTGATTATGCAAGAATGGGCTGCCATCCTTCAGGATGTGGCCCAGAATTTGATTGACAGCATGCCAGGGCGAATTGCAGAGGTCTTGAAAAAGAAGGGTCAACGTGCAAATATTAACTCTTTGCATAAACTTAATGTAAATGTTAATAAAAGCCTTTGATACCTATGAAATGCTTGTAATTATACTTCAGTATACCATAGTAACATCTTACAAAAAGATCTAAAAACACTGAAGCTGCAGACTTTGTGAAAATTAATATGTGTCATTCTCAAAACTTTTGGCTAGGGCTTTATGTGTATTCAGACACATTCCCTTTAACGCTGCCTATTTAAGTGCGCATGCGCGCGGCGCCGACGTCAGACATGTTCTGACCGTGCTCCGCACATCCCGCCGGTTCCACAGCAAACATCAGCGGTTAGAGTGAGAGAAAAGGCTCCGGACAGGTCGCATCTTGCAGCGGAGGTGATGCTGAATCGAAAGGCGTCCAGGAACGCTAAAAAGAAGGCACAATCATCACGCCAGTTTGCTTCTTCAGCGCGCCCGTCTCCTCCCAGGACACAACCTCCAGAAGCCAAGATGGCGGCGACCCGCAGCGCTTCTGCACGGGGCGGACCTCCGCCCTCTCATCCAGCGTCTTCCCACTCAGGGTCTCAGGCATTGCCAGCTGCCGACATGGAGGAGGTAAGGGACCCCTTCTCCTCCCAATCACAGGGAGACGTCTCACAGCACTCCCAGGCTTCACAGCACTCCCAGGCCGCAGCACCACGCTTCTCTCCATGCCAGGCCTCCTATGAGGGGGCAGTCTCACCAGCCTCATCTTTGGATAGGCAGATGGCGGACATTGCTGAGTTGGCTTTGAGTCAGGGGGGCTCATCTTCCTCTTCAGCCCCTCCACCACCTCATGAACCGTACTCTGGGGACTCTGTGCTGATAGCCAGGTTTTCAGCACTATTACAGCAAGAACTTTCCAAGGCCTGTGCCACTATCACGGCCGACCTAAAGGGTGACTTTCAGGACATTGGAAATAGGCTGGACACTATTGAGTCTAAGGTAGATGGCACTGTGAAAAGGGTCAATCAGAACCACAGGTTGTTTGTCTCCTTGCAGGATCGCTTAGATCAGGCCCAGGATAAGATTGAGGACTTAGAGACTAGGTCTCGCCGCTATAATTTTAGGATCAGGGGTCTCCCTGAGTCCGTCACGGATTTGGAACCGGTTGTACATACTCTTATGTCTGATCTCATTCTGGACATGACACCCTTACACATGGAACTGGATCGCTTCCACCGTGCCTTAGCAGCCCCGAGACAAGATGGCCTGCCCAGAGATGTCATTGTTAAGCCGTATTTCTATAGGATCAAGGAGCAGGTGATGGCGGCGGCCCGCTTTAAACAGGATCTCATGTTGTTAGGCCATCCCATCCAAATTTTTGCCAACATTTCCCAAACGACCATGCAGAAGAGGAGATCGTTGCAACCCTTGCTGACACATCTCATTAATCGGCAGATTAAGCACAGATGGTCTTATCTCTTTCGCCTTTCTTTTACATACAAGGGGAAGACGCATTCCTTTTCTACCTTCCATGATGGAGAACATGTGCTCTTGGGCCTGGGAATAATTTCCAGGGATAGTCCTCCACAAAGGTCCCGCTCTTCATCTCCGACGACGCCAGCCAGGTCACTGTCCCCACTGTGGTCCCAACCAAGCCGGAGGGGACATGCCCGTACCCGTACTCCACCGTGAAGCATCCTATGCTTTCCTGCTGTTCAAGGAATCCCTTTACAGTCTATGGAAGAATAGTACCAGTCTGCGGGCTTTCGTCACCTGCTGTGTAGTTCCTCCTACGCTGTGAACCCCTACATCGTTCAGTTTTTGTTTCTTCTTACTTTTACTTTGGGAGCGGCTGACTCACCCTCAGCGGTGTTCCCCTTAGTTGGACTTTGGCACAGACGGCGGCAGCTGCCCTTCTATCACCGACCCACGTGAGACTGTTCCTAATGTTTTTATTTTTGCTTCCTTTCCCTCTCCCACCTAGGGGTCCGGTCCCCTTGGGGGACAGGGAAGGCCTCTGTCATTTTTGCCTGTCTCCATCGATCCCCCTGCTTGATGTTTCTTGTTATAAGTTTTCAGTTATGCTGGGGATCTTGGGGTGGGACTTCAGAGCCCCTCTGGGGCTGGTATTGGCACATTACCATATTAGTATTGGGGCCAGTGTATATTTATGTTGTGTTCAGGGCCTCCGAGGTGGTTTCGCCTCATGGCACCCGGCGCATAACTGGGGTGGCGTGGAGCGGAGCTGCCGGCATGTGGCTACTTCACCCTCAGCAGTGTCTCCCTTCGTTGGACTTTGGCATGGACAGAGACAGCTGCCCTTCTATCACTGATCCGTGTGAGACTGTTCCTAATGTTTTTATTTTTTGCTTTTTTTCCCTCTCCCACCTAGAGGTCTAATTCCCTAGGGGGACTGGGAAGGCCTCTGTCACTTTTGCCCGTCTCCATCGATCCCCCTGCTTGATGTTTCATGTTATGAATTTTCAGTTATGCTGGGGATCCTGGGGTGGGACTTCAGAGCCCCTCTGGGGCTGATAATAGTGCATTGTTATAATAGTATTGGGGCCAGAGTGCATTTATGTTATGTTTGGGGGCCTCCGGGGTAGTTTTGCCTCATAACACCCGGCGCATAGCTGGGATGGCATGGAGCGGAACTGCCGGGATGTTTCGCATGCCACTATTTCTTTGCGAATTTGCTCATGGCTTTATGCGGTGAGCAACCTCGCAAAACTTTTGGGGGAGCTGGACCCCACAACCAGCCTTGTTTAGGTATTGTTAAATCCTTATTTAGAGTGTTACTGCCTCCCCCCCCCCTCGTTGATGCTGAGGGGGGGGGAAGGAAGGGTGGGAGTTCCTTCTCCTTGCCCCTTTCTTCTCCTTTCTTTTCTCCCCTTTCTTATTCCTTTTCCTGTCCTCATCCTCCCTTGGTCTCCAGGTCTTCCAGTTTTTGCAAGAGTGGCTAAATTCCCTCCAGGTCTGAGGTTCCCATGGGGGGAGACCCCCGGTTTGCTCCAGCGAGTGCAACCTGTCGAATCACAATGACGAGACACGTCCCAACTCCATTTCAACTTTTGACACATAATGTACAGGGTCTTAATGCGCCGGTGAAACGCACAAAAGCTTTTCAGTTTTATTCGAACCAGGGTTTTGATGTTCTCGTACTACCCATTTTGCCCACTCCTCTTCCCCTAAGTTTCTTAGCCCGAAATATCCCACCTGCTATTTCTCCAACAGTTCCGATAAAAAGAAGAAAGTCGCCATATGTATAGCAAAAAAGGTCTCATTTACGCCCAAAACCGTGATTCGCGATAAGGAGGGTAGATATGTCATGGTGCATGGCAGGATCAATGAACATGAGGTTACCCTTGTTTCCTACTATGCCCCCAATGTGGGCCAACTAGATTTCTTTCGAAACATGCTTCAGGTGATCCTGCCGCATGCAACAGGCCATGTCGTCTTCGGCGGGGACAATAACCTTCCAATGGATCAAATATTGGATAAGTCGACCTCCCACCGCACATCCCTTAGGCATGTTCCCAAACAGGGAGTGAAATTGGCACGCCTGCTGCATTCGTATGACTTAGTAGATGTTTGGCGCAATGCTCAACCCACTACTAGGGATTTTACGCATTATTCTCACGCTCACAAGACCTATGCCCGCATTGACCACTTGTTTACCCTGTCTCCCCTCCTTCTGTTCGTTTTGAAGTCCCAGATATTGGTGACTCCGTGGTCTGATCATTGACCTGTTGCGATGACGGTATCTGATCTCTGGATGAAACCGAAACCCGCTCCCTGGAGGCTTAATGCCCCGACGGTTCTCCGGGAGGTGGAGGGCGCCATATCCCAATACTTCCTAGACAATACGGACACTTCCCCGGCGATTAGATGGGCTGCCCATAAGGCTACGATAAGGGGTAAACTTATTCAGATAGCTTCCAGGAAAAAGAGGGAACGTGCTCAGGACATTCATAGGCAGGAAATGGACCTTCGGGACCTACTAAGAGAACAAAAGCGTAACCCTGACATTGATATTCGCCACAAAATTGACTCCGCTAGACTGACACTTAACCTTAGTCTGACCACACGCGCGGAGAAGTCTCTCCGGTGGTCGGGTAACCGATACTACACCCTAGGCGACAAACCACATACCCTGCTGGCCCGCAAATTGAACCACCGACCCTTTTCCCCGGCACTCCCAAAACTGAAACTTCGAACTGGCAGTAGAACCCAGGACCCTCAACTGATTATCAACGAATTTTACCATTTCTACGCTAAACAATACTCCTCGCCGAATCCTCTCCAACGCCCCCAGTTTGACGCTTTCTTTCGCGACCTTCCCCTTCCACGGTTATCAACTGACCACGGTGACATCATGGACAGGGAGTTTACTGAACCTGAAGTATTGCTGGCTATTAAACATATTAATCCCTCTAAGGCCCCGGGCCCGAATGGCTTTTCGGGCCACTATTATAAAAAATTTGGGGAAGCCCTCGCCCCTCACCTCTGTTCCTACTTTAATGCGATCAGGAGCGGCTCCCCAATCCCCCGCTACGAAAACAATGCCTTCATCAATGTGATCCCCAAATCTGGGAAGGACCATGGTGACTGTCTGAATTACCGCCCGATCTCCCTTATAAATCTAGTGACGTGAAAATTATGACCAAAATATTAGCTACACGACTGAATTCCTTCTTAGCTCAGTATATTCACCCTGACCAAGTGGGCTTCGTCCCTACGAGACAGGCTTCGGACCAGACCAGACGGGCTATCAATGTTATCTCGGCCCTCCAGTCAGATAGGGACGGGGGGGGGGGGGACGGGGCGGCGGAAAGGCATGCTATTATCTCTTGATCTCCATAAAGCGTTTGATTCTCTATCTTGGGAATACCTGTGGCTTACACTTGAGCGCTTTGGCCCCACATTTCTCATGTTGCTGCGAACCCTGTATAGTGAACCTGTGGCGAAATTGTCAGTCAAGGGTTATACCTCAGATTATTTAGAGATCCGCAGGGGCACGCGTCAGGGCAGCCCCCTATCCCCTCTATTGTTCATCCTTGCCTTGGAACCTCTGGCGATCAAACTACGGCTGAATCCGAATATCCAGGGCATCCCCTGTGGAGCTATGGTGCATAAATGCGCCCTTTTCGCTGATGACATTCTACTGTATTTGTCGACCCCATTGGTCTCCATCCCCAATTTGCTTAAGGTGCTGGGGTAATTTACGGCAATTTCTGGACTGAGGGTTAATCATACCAAATCCCGGGCATTGAATCTCACTCTAGATGACTCCACGGTATCTACTCTTGCAACTGCTTTCCCCTTTAAATGGCAGGTGGGATCCCTACCGTATTTGGGCATTCATTTGACCCCGTTGATTTCCACTCTCTATGCATGCAATTATCCCCCCCTCTACAAAACTCTGGGGGCGGACCTCTCGAGATGGGCGACCAGCCCCCCGTCGTGATTCGGCAGGTTGCACTCTGTGAAGATGAATGTTTTACCACGTTTGCTGTATTTGTTTCGTACCTTAGCGATAGCTGTCAATATGACAGATCTTAAAACCTTTCAGAATAAGCTTGTGAAGTATATTTGGGGGGATAAGAGGCCCAGAGTGAACAGACGCACCCTATTTACACCCAAATTGCGGGGGGGTTTGGGGGTTCCCGACCTCCTTAATTACTACTATGCTGCTCAACTTACTCACTTGGTCAGATTCCATTCTAAAGAGCCCCGTCCTATTTGGATGCAGCTTGAAGCCTATCATGTCCCTAATCTGCCGATTGAACACCTAATGTGGCTGCAGCCCAAGGACCGCCCGGCGATATTGTGCCCTACTTTGTCCCTCTCGTTGGGAATATGGAACAGATTGGCGAAACGCTATGGCTTCAAGTCTCCCCATACTCCATTAGCGCCCCTATTGGGCAATCCTCGATTTTCTCCGGGCCTCTGTCCCCTAGCCTTCGCGTGGTGGACAAATAAGGGATTTCTCCGTCTGGCTGATCTATGTGATAACAGGGGTGTCCTCTCTAGAACTATATTACAAGACAAGTACTCTCTGCCAGAGAGCGAGATCTTTCGCTACACTCAGATCTCTCACTATGCTTCTTCTCTAAAGAGTCTCTGTGATTTGACGAACTCTACTCGCATGGAGTATCTTTGTAATAATATAGACAAACAGAAGGGTTACATTTCTACGATATATACTATATTGCTTGATGAAAACACTAAATTGCCTTACCGTATATACTCGAATATAAGCCGACTTTTTCAGCACATTTTTTTTGCTGAAAAAGCACCCCCTCGGCTTATACTCGAGTGAGAAAAAAATTGAAAATGGGGGAAATGTTTGCAATGATAGGAATGACCAGGAATGACTAGGAATCTGCCCCCCACTCGCCCGCCCGCATCCGCCGCCGTTTATGCCCGAATAACATGCCCGCCGCTCGGCTCCTCTGTGGCAGACGAGCGGAGGAGATTGAGTCAGTGGATAAGCTTGGCCGGTCTGCACGGTGCACGTCACATGGGGGGGGGGGGAGCCAGTGCTGGCGGCCACGCTGCTGAAGTGAGCTGCCCGGGCTGCAGTAGACACTGAAGGAACCCGAACCCCTGCATGACGAGCATGACCACCATGAGCACTCCAGCATCTCAAGGTTTATATATTATATATTTTTATTAATTTAATATCTCTTTATGGGTGACCTGGGTTGAGGGGGGGGGGGGGGGGTTTGGAGATGAAGGACTGATGTGGGTTGAGGGGGGGAGGGGGGTATGGAGGTGGAGGCCTAATGTGGGTTGAGGGGGGTTGGAGGTGAAGGCCTAATGTACTGTGTAATGTGCTGTGCTGTTCTGTAATGTGCTGTGTGATGTGCTGTGCTGTAATGTGCTGCGTGATGTTCTGTAATGTGCTGTGTGATGTGCTGTGTGATGTTCTGTAATGTGCTGTGTTATGTGCTGTAATGTGTTGTGTGCTGTAATGTGCTGTGTGATGTTCTGTAATGTGCTGTGTGATGTGCTGTAATGTGCTGTGTGCTGTGCTGTAATGTGCTGTGTGATGTTCTGTAATGTGCTGTGCTGTAATGTGCTGTGTGATGTGCTGTAATGTGCTGTGTGATGTTCTGTAATGTGCTGTGTGCTGTGCTGTAATGTGCTGTGTGATGTTCTGTAATGTGCTGTGTGATGTTCTGTAATGTGCTGTGTGATGTTCTGTAATGCAGTGGTTCTCAATTCCGGTCCTCGGGACCCACTAACAGGCCAGATTTTAAGTATTACCTTGGGGGATGCAGACTAGAATACTGCAATCACTGAGCAGCAAATTAGATCACCTGTGATGTAATTTAGTTATCTTGCAAACCTGGCCTGTTGGTGGGTCCCGAGGACCGGAGTTGGGAACCACTGCTGTAATGTGCTGTGTGATGTTCTGTGATGTGCTGTGTGATGTTCTGTAATGTGCTGTGTGATGTTCTGTAATGTGCTGTGTGCTGTGCTGTAAACATTTAACCTACTGATGCTTCAGTGTAATTTTATTGGTATCTATTTTTATTTTTAAAATTTACCGGTAGCTGCTGTATTTCCCACCCTAGGCTTATACTCGAGTCAATAAGTTTTCCCACTTTTTTGTGGTAAAATTAGGGGCCTCGGCTTATATTCGGGTCGACTTATACTCGAGTATATACGGTATATGGCTCGGTGGGAGGCAGACCTGGGGGAGGAATTGGATAGGGCGGAATGGAACAAGCTGGCGCTTATGAATTCCAAGTCCCTGATAAATACTTCCCTGATAGAGGTAACTATAAAGTCTTCCTCAGATGGTATATGGTCCCTGTCCGACTGGCGGCAGCTGTCAGGGGGGCATCTTCATTGTGCTTCAGGGGCTGTGGCCAAGCGGGCACGGTCCTCGATATTTGGTGGACCTGCCTGAAGGTCCGCCGTTTCTGGATACGGGTGTATAATTTTATCTACTCGCTCACGAATATCAACCTGGTTAAATCCCCTACCCAGGCATTGTTGGGTAAACCGATTGATAAAGCCCCCAAATACACCAGGCGTTTGGTCACCTTTATATTTACGGCAGCCAAGATCGCCATAGCTCGTTCCTGGCGGTCCCCGGTGGTATTGTTGGAGTTGCTTAAAGCTAAGCTGACCTGGATTATGGTGAACGAGCGCATGGTGGCCATCCTCCAGGATAAGCTAATCCTCTTTGAGAAGACCTGGGACCCCTGGATGAGATATCTGGCAGGACCTCAGTGATTTGTAGCTATTCCCTTGATGACTCATACTTCAGTAGCAGGCCACGACTGCTATGCTCCCCTGTGAAGGACCTGGACGCCAATCCCCCCCTACTGATCCTGGACCCCACCTTCTCCCACCATTCCCCTTTCCATTTTCCACTTCTTTCTATTTCTTTTTCTTTCCTTCTCCACTTCTTTCGTGGCCCCTCTTCTCCCTTGGGGCTCTGTCACCCGACAGACTTGGTCCCCTGGGGACCTCTCTAAGTTTTATTAGCACCGCTTACTGTGGCCTCATTGTTTTTTATTGTAATGTGTTGCATCTGACGTGTCCCTGCGGTCACTTTGCTGTCCCGGGGCCGGTCGTGTGGCGGTGGGTTGGGGCCTGGGTGGTCGCCCCCCACCGGCTCGGCGCAGTGTGTTCCCTTTACGGGGCGCCGGGGGGGGGGGGTGGGGGTCTGGCTCGAGCCGCCTCGACATGGGACTTAGTAGGCTATAAGTTGCTTAGCGGGATGTGTTATTGTTATGTGTTCCCTAGGGGGCTGCGTCCCCGTATCCTCTCTTCATACTGTATTGTTATGCTTTCTGACAGCTACTATTCTGTTGTTTCATTCTGTATGTTTGACTTGCACTTGAAACCAAAAAAATCTATTGAAATCTAAAGCTGCCTATTCGTGAGCAGATTCTAAATCCCCAAAACATCCTCTCTTTGGCAGGCATAGCCCGATCTGGTATGAAATTAGCCATCAGCCATGATTAGCGGATCTTAAAAATCAGCAGACTTGATGGCTGAGTACAAGTTTATAAACGAGATTACAATAATAGAATTTGAAAGCTGAAGCTACATAGCAGAGTGCAAATCAAACATCTACTTTCAATAGTTTATTCATTCTCACCGGATCCTTCTTAATGGCTTCACTAAGTACAGCCTTTGCCTTGTGTGGGTCTCTCTGGAGCTTTAGCATTAGTCGTGAAAGTTTCACAGCATAGAATCCTCCTAACTTTGTGCCTGCATTGATCTTCACAGCCTCCTCTAGCAATCTTCCCGCCTCCTGTAGATTTCCATTTCGCCGTTCCAGACCAACACGCCTAAGACGTACAATGGCTAAACCAGGTATTCTATCTTCAAGGTGACACAAAATGGCACGGGCAGAGTCCAAACATCCTGGAAGAAAATAGCCACCATAACAAAGAATACACAATGCTTATGTAAAAACGTGAAAAGAAAAGTAAAGAGGTGTCACAAGTTAAGCCTGCAGATTTCCATTTGTGAAACTTTTTTCTCATTCTGCAGTGTTTTGCTAGATATGCAACTCCATTTTAGATGTGCTGCTGACATCTCTGTTTACCTATGGGCGTTGCCTGCTTTATCCTGGATTTATATCCTTTCCCTTCTATCACTTCTTTAGTCACCTCCCAGTCTGCTTCCCTATATAAAGACATGCTCAGTGCAGGCAAGATTACCTGACCAACTTCACAGTTTTCTGAGCTCTCAGTCGCTTACTAATTTGTGTTATCTTGTCTGACTACTCGTGTACCAATCCTGGCTTTTTCTACTATCTATGCTTGCCTGCTGCCCGCCCTCTGCTTGTCTCTCGGATTTTCCTTCAGTTTTTTGCTATTGTACTCTGCACACGCTTAGTCCGCATTTTCAGCTGGGTGTACCTGGGAGCCATGACCTGGTTCCAGCGTGCTGCAAGGTCATCCCCACGATCAGGAGCCCCGAAGAAGAAGCAGGCTGGGGCTTAGGCTCACTATCACAGACTCCTGACAAGATGTGATAATATCTACAGCCCCAGCGCAAACAATTACTTTTTTCACCGCAGTTTGGAAAATGATAGCCAAAATGCGAGACTTGCTAAAGTTATCAGGCCCAAAATATCTTTTATATTTTTATTCTTCAAGGCTGAAGCCTGTGAATTGAAGAATAGAGGTGCAAAACAATTGCTAACCAAATTATATGCCACAAAATTTAACATTTTATAGATAGGCAACTTCTATCCTCATACTGATAAGTAATTCCAAATTAAATAATAGAACAGAAAATAGTAACTTACCATGCTTCTCCTCAAATTCAGCCCATTGAAGATGTATGCCATATTTCATTGGTAAATGGATACGACAGGCTCTCT
Organism: Pelophylax lessonae; assembly: GCF_965119305.1. Lineage (NCBI taxonomy): Eukaryota > Metazoa > Chordata > Amphibia > Anura > Ranidae > Pelophylax > Pelophylax lessonae. The sequence continues at coordinate 90,107,159 of NC_138777.1, read as the reverse complement.
CAAATATAGAACGGGCACCCTCCACTGAATGGCCCTCCATATATTGCGCATACTGTATAGAAATACTCTTTATTAGTTCAGTTCTTACAGTCCCTGGTATTTAAAGGGGACCTTGCACTAAAATGCAAGATCCATTTAATATATTAGGCCTCCTATAACTTAAATTGCCGCTTGACTGCTTGAAAAAAAAAAAAAAAAAAAGTTGCCCTATAGCCTGCCATTGCTGACTTTTTCATGGAAACTATTCCACTTTCCTGGCTGTCATGCAGATGCAACTGTTACAATGCCTACCAAGTTACTGATCTTAAACAAGCATGCAGTAAGTAAATAACTCCCGCTCTCCATACTTGTTCCAGGTCAGCCACTCATGAAAAAAAGGTGATCATTACATTTACATCACAGCAATGCAACTAACTCTTTCAGGAGGGGTATGTAAAGGTCACTGTGTGGTTGCCTTGGCAAGTTTTGTCTACTTGCAATCTTTGCTACAAAACTATAGCAGCACATTTTTCAGGGAAGTTACTCAAATACCAATTAGTATGATTGTGCATATTTTAATCTTATATCTACATTAGGTTACCCCACAGAAATGAGATGCAGTTGCCCCTGGAAGTTTTGAACAGAAAGATGTCAACACCATTAGTCAAAACAGAGCTTTTAGGATGTTTTCCCCTAAGAACTATTGTATCATTGCTGCATTTCCAAGAATCTTCTAAAATCTATGGCCAATCTAATAGCTCCTGCCCCAGAAAAAAAATACAATAAACAAGACTTACCGACAGCCAGAAATCCTCATAAAGTGCGCAACTCATCAGGCAGCGCTCATACAGTAATACTATATGCTCATGCTGACCCTGAGACAACTCAAACTCCAGATAATTTCTCCAGTTTTGCAGCTGCTTAAGATTTATTGGTGAAGTATAGAAATAAAGCCGTTTGATCTGAATAAAAGAAGTCATACAAAGTGAATGAAAGAAGTTATACAAAGAAAAAAACATAACATGGTCAAAAAAAAAAAAAAATGCACAGGGTGGGAGAAAGGGATGTTAAAAAAAAAAAAAAAAACGAACGAGAGAGTGCTCTCACCTCCTCTTCAAAGGTCCAACGCTTTTGAACTTCTGCTTCATTTATGATATACAACTGCTCTCTAATTTTGACTATATGTTCCCGAAACTTTGCTAAATCAGATTCCTAAAATGAAAGAGAAAAAATGAAAAGTGCATACATTAACTTTAGCAAAATGGCACTCCATTTTGCATGTATCACATCAATTAGCTGCCCTGACTGTATCATGAAGCTTACAATTAGAAACCTAATTATATATATCAAAGCCTATGTTTTTTGATTTCTAGAGGACTATAGCTACACAGACAAAAAAAGGAGAGGACAAAGAAAATCAATAACTATATTTTGTATTAGGGGGCTGCTGTCGAGTTTTGGCAAAAATGTTTAGTCACTGAAGTCTTGTATGCAGGCAGCATTTACTGTGATGTGTGAGCATCCACCCAATACTGAAACACTAGCTTTGATAAACTTAGTTTGCAAATACTACATTATTCAATTAAGTTGAACCTTGTGGTATCTACAAACAAAACGTAGTTGCTTTACAAACTGATACTCTGTCCAAGGGGAGGACCGTGATTACGTACCCCAGGTGTTTGCAGGGATTTGACTTTACTCAAAAGTCATAATTTATCTAAAAAAAAAAAAAAAAGGAAAACCTATATTTTGAACACTGCACAGATTTTAGCAAATACTTCACACCTTTCTTTGTTCTAAATAAATTGTTGTTTGTGTTCTGTTTCCTATCTTAAAATAATTTGTGAATAGGAGGACTTGCTTAGAAAATCTGCAGTGTCTTTATCCGCTAACTGTAGATAAGACAATTGCACAATATGGAAAAACTGAATTTTTGTAAAATCTTACCTGTAAAATTCCTTTCTCTGAGTCCTCCGACAGTCGCCGCCGCCTCTAAGTCAACACTGTTGGGTATTGACTTTCTCTCCGCAGGAGTAGCTAGGCATATAGACTTAGTCAAAAACAAAAAGGCATTTGCATATACACACCCATGGGGGCTGTTCCATCTGGTCAATACCCCCCTGCAGTGACCACTCCCAACTCAGTTTGGTAGCATAGCAGTAGGTAATAAGAACCCCAAAAGAGGGGCGGGGGCGGCGACTGTCGGAGGACTCAGAGAAAGGAATTTTACAGGTAAGATTTTACAAAAATTCCGTTTTCTCTTACGTCCTCCGACAGTCGCCGTCGCCTCTAAGTCATCACTGTTGGGATGTCCCAAAGCAGTATAGACATGAGGGGTGGGAAATGCAACCGTAGAAAAGGCAACGCAGTACCCACATCAGAGAAAGGAACCTTACATGCACCTTAAGAGAACCTTCTGGGCAACAGAAAACAATGCTCAACAGGAGCAACAGCCCAGGAAAGCAAATACCAACAGCCAGGGACCCATGAAAAAACAAGGGTCCTTCATGGCACTGCCGCACTGAGAACCTTGCGGCCAAAGGAAGCATCAACTGATGCCAGAACATCTACTTTGTAGAACTTGGAAAAAGTGTGCACCGACGACCAAGTCGCAGCCTTGCACACCTGGGCCACCGAGGCCTGATGCCAATAGGCCCAGGACGCACTCACAGATCTGGTAGAGTGCGCCTTAACAGGGAAGGGTGGAACCCTTTCCTTAAAGGCGTAAGCCTGTTCAATGGTCTGTCTGATCCATTTGGCAATAGTCGCTGCCGACGCAGCCATGCCCTTCCGAGGTCCCTCAGGAAGAACAAAGAGGGAATCCGCCTTCCGAAAGGATTCCGTAGACGACAGGTAAAACCTGATCGCTCTGACAACATCCAAGGAATGCAGAGCAACCTCCTTAGGATGCTTAGGCTTCGCACAAAGCGAAGGCAGGACAATGTCCTCATTAATGTGGAACTCAGAGACCACCTAGGAAGAAAGGAGGGATGCAGACGCAAAACCACCTTATCCCGGTGAATCACCAAGTACGGAGAACGGCAAGATAACGCTGCCAGTTCCGACACCCTGCGAGCCGAAGTGATCGCCACCAAAAAGGCAACCTTCTTAGACAGTAGAGGCAACGATATATCCCGAATGTGTTCAAAGGGAGCACGCTGTAACACGGACAGAACCAAGTTCAAGTCCCATGGAGGTAAGGGCTCCTTCCTGGGAGGAGCCAAATGTCGCACACCTTGAATGAAGGTGCGAACCAGAGAATGGGACGCCACAGGGCATTGGAAAAGAATAGCCAGTGCGAACACCTGGCCCTTGATCGTGGCCAGCGCCAGGCACTGGTCCACACCAGACTGGAGGAAGGCCAACACTCTCGACACCGAGTAAGAGCGAGGGGAGAACCCCCTGGACTCACACCAGGCGAAATAAGCCTTCCAAGAACGGTAACAGATTTTACCAGAGGAGGTTTTCCTAGCCTTGACACGGGTAGGGATGACCTCAGAGGAGAGACCCCTGTCTCTCAGGACCTGGCTTTCAACAGCCATGCCATTAAAGCCAGCGACTGTAAAGCAGGATGGAAGAACGGACCCTGAGACAGGAGATCTTCCCGCAGAGGCAGTCGCCACGGAGGTGCCACTGCCAGGTGAACGTACCAGGACCGGCGTGGCCAGTCCGGAGCCACCAGAATCACCAGGTGCGGTTCCGAGGCTAACCTGCGGAGGAACCTGGATAGCAACTGAATCGGAGGAAAGACATACATCAGACGATACTGGTGCCAAGGGGCCACTAACGCATCCGAGGCGTCCACCAGCGGATCGCACGTTCTTGCCACGAACCTTTCCACCTATCGGTTTAGCCGAGATGCGAACAGATCCACGTCCGGGGATCCCCACTTCGCACACAGCATTCGGAAGACCTCCGGGTGTAGGGACCATTCCCCCTGGTCCAGGGTCTGGCGGCTCAGATAGTCGGCCTGCCAAGTTTCCACACCCGGAATGTGAACCGCTGAGATCGCCGGGACATGAGTCTCGGCCCAAGCCAGAATGTCGGTCACCTCCCGGGCCACCCGAGCACTCCTGGTTCCCCCTTGGTGGTTGATGTAAGCCACCGCGGTAGCATTGTCCGTCTGTACCCGGAAAGGACGGCCCCGAAGACGGTCCGACCACTGGAAGAGACCGAGTTTAATCGCTCGCAATTCCAGCACAATTATCGGGAGGGAGGGCTCCTCCTCCGACCAAGTGCCCTGGGCAGACAGGTTGCCCAGGTCTCCACCCCAGCCCGACAGGCTGGCATCCGTGGTAATCACTGTCCACACCAACAGACGGAAGGACTTGCCTTCCGCCACTGATGGGGACTGGAGCCACCACAGAAGAGCCAATCTGGTCCGACAACTCAATGAGACACTCAGATCCAGGGACTGAGGCAGTCTGTCCCACCTGGCCAGGATCCCCGTCTGTGAAACTGAGCAAAGGGTAACGCCTCGAAGGCCGACACCCTCAACCCCAGGCCCCGCATACAGGTCCTGAGTGACGAGGACGGTTGGTCCCTGAGGGACCTGAGCTCGTCCTGCAATGGTCTGGAGCTTGTCCTCCGGCAAAACACCTTTGCCTGAGCAGAGTCCAGAATCATTCCCATATAGGGAATAGGACGCACTTTGCCCCCCTTCCTGGGCACCGTGAACAGATTGGAATAAAATCCCCGAAACCTGTCCCGATGAGGCACCGGGACAATCACCCCCTGAGCAAGAAGGTCCTACGCTTGATGCAGGTCCTGCCGACTCCCAGGAGGCAAGCGAAGCTTTGAGGGAAAGAATCTGCCCGTCGGCTGGGAAAGGAATTCGATCTCGTATCCTGATTTCCTGAACCCACCTGTCCGAAATCCGGAGCAGCTAAGGTTGGAGGAAACCGCGCAAGCATCCCCCCACCCCTGAAACGGGTGAGGGCGCCCCTTCAGGCAGAGTCGGACTGACCCGCCGAGCCGGCATTGCCCGACTCCTGCTTGCCCGCCCAGGGCTTCTTCTGGTTGCCCTGGGCCTTGAAGGGCTTGCCCTTGGATTGGTTCCGAAAGGACCCCTGAGTGGATCGAGATGCAGAACCCCGCTTGGTTGGAGGAAACCGCGCAAGCATCCCCCCACCCCTGAAACGGGTGAGGGCGCCCCTTCAGGCAGAGTCGGACTGACCCGCCGAGCCGGCATTGCCCGACTCCTGCTTGCCCGCCCAGGGCTTCTTCTGGTTGCCCTGGGCCTTGAAGGGCTTGCCCTTGGATTGGTTCCGAAAGGACCCCTGAGTGGATCGAGATGCAGAACCCCGCTTGCCACAAAAGGACTTGTTCTTCGGGTTCTGGGGCAGCAAGGTGCTCTTGCCCCCCGTGACGCCTTTCACCAGGGTATCCAACGCCTCGCCAAAAAGGCGAGAACCAGCATATGGAAAATCAGCAACTGTTTTCCGCGACGACTGGTCAGCCGACCAGCTCTTCAGTCATATCAGTCGCAGGTTAAGTACCGAGACACTAGATAGGCGTGCTACTAATGGAACCTCATTTAAGGCCGCATCACACAAATACATGATTCCTTGGTGGATTTGATCCACCATTTCCAGCCGGGCAGGCGGAACATCATCAGACACGAGGTTGCTCCGAAGCACCTTAGTCCAATCAGCCACCGCCTGAGCCACCAAAACGGACGCGAAAATGGGTTTGAGCAAGGAGGCCGCCACCATATAGGAATGGCGGGCTAGAGACTCCAACCGCCGGTCTGTGTGGTCCCGGAAAACCGGGGAATCCTCCGTAGGAATCAAGGTAGCCTTGTTTAACACAGCCACGGTGTGATCCAACTGTGGAGACACACACCATCGTGATTCCGTAGCCGGTGCAAAGGGATAAAGCAATTTGAACTGACTAGGCACCAGAAATGGACGTTTTAAAGTGCGCCACATTTCATTAACAGTGTAATGAAACTCAGCTGGGCAGGGAAAAACCTGCGCCGACTTGCGGGTCCTGTGCGTCCCAAATGAGGACACAACGCCCGGAGGACTGGGCTCATCCTCCAAATGTAGTGTTTCCTTAACAGAAACAATTAATTTATCCATGGTCGCCCACTCTTCAGGCGACCCCGGGGAGGAGGTATCAACCCCCTCCACCTCTGCCTCCCCCTCAGACCCCAGCGGGTCCAAGGATGAGCAGGACCCTGAAAAGGGCACGCTCACAGCAGCCATATCACCATCTGAATCAGAGGAGAGAGACAATCTGGGCCTCTTTTTCGCAGCACATTCAGCCATCAGCACTTCCATATTTGACACCAAAGTCGCCACTACAGCGGCCAAATCAGGTCTCAGAGGGGCCACAGGAGAACTGGGGACCCCCACTAGAGCTGAGGGGAATTTGCTGTCCTGAGAATCCATTGCCCAATGTGACAAAAAAACAACAGTGCAAAAAGTTTGTACTGTCCCTTTAAGATCGCTGCGGAGTGCGCAGCCCACCGCTACAGCGACAAAGACCTCCAAACAGGAGAAGAAAAAAACTGAGCCAGAAACGACAATACAGAAAGATATTGAGAGCGATAACCTGCAGAGCTCCGCAGAGTGTTGCCACCGATGTCCTGCTTCAGAGGAAAAGGAAGTGCTGCTAGAGTAGGCTGAACTTATAGGCTGCATGACTCAGGGAAAATGGCTGCCCCATAGGATTACATGGAAGGCTCCGCCAAAATGGCCGCCGAACATGCGGTCGGAACGATCGTTCTGCTACCGCAAAATGGCGGCGGATGGCGCCAAAAACAGCATGTACTATCGCCCATAGAGAAGCCAAACATGCCTGCCCATACTTAAAATGGCGGACCACGCGGTTTCACCCGCTGCAGTCGCCACACACACCAAAGTGACACAGGGAAGAGGACCCCCAAAAACACACAGCACCGCAGTGCATGTACAAGCGATTCCCGCAGGGACCGCATCAGGGAGTCACACAGGCACAGACATGGGGAACACACAGCAACACAGACTGCCACCCCAGACAGAGGCCCCACACAGAAGTACTTACCTGTACCAGATGGCGTGGGGAGCCTCTCAGTACGGAAAGCCGCTGTCCTCATCTGACAGGGAATGCCGTTAGCCAGGGACATTGCACTGCAGGATCGCAGGTGCGTCCAGTGAGGTAGCCACCTCACGGCTGCATCCCTGCTGCGAACAGGGATGGGTCGTTCATAATGCCAGGGCGAACCATAGCTGAACGCTCGATGGCGGGCTGGGGGTCCATCTGACCCTCTGCCCCAGAGACCCAGGGCGGCCAGTCCGAATCCCAGCACCGCATGAATCCATCTTCTTCCGAAGAGTCGACTAAAACTAAAGCTGACAAAATAAACAGCTAGTAAAGTAAGCAAAAACTGACATTTTCAAAGAAAATCAAATAAAAGATTAGATAGGCTGAGACTGTAGCCCCAGCACAAGGAAGCCTAACTAATCCTGACACTAGGCAGATTGAAACTGAGTTGGGAGTGGTCACTGCAGGGGGGTATTGACCAGATGGGACAGCCCCCATGGGTGTGTATATGCAAATGTCTTTTTGTTTTTGACTAAGTCTATATGCCTAGCTACTCCTGCGGAGAGGAAGTCAATACCCAACAGTGATGACTTAGAGGCGGCGGCGACTGTCGGAGGACGTAAGAGAAACTGGATTTTTGTCTTACCGTAAAATCCTTGTCTCTGATGTTCATTGACGGACACAGCAACAGATCTTCATTGGTCGAATGGGTTATGCTGCGCTTCCTAGCAGTAGGATACTATGCGGAAAAGGGTTAACAAAAGTTAACAGAACTTTTAACTACGCCCATGGGGCAGTCCTAGGTAGTATACTCCCACTTCCTGCTCTAGGATTCAGTTTTGTTTGTGTCCGTCAATGAACATCAGTGAAAAGGATTTTACGGTAAAACAAAAATCCAGTTTTCTCTTTCGTTCATTGACGGACACAGCGACATATCTTCATTAGTCGAATGGGACGTCCCAAAGCAGTATCAGCATGAGGGGTGGAACAAACACAGCAAGAAAAAACAAATCCCAACTGGGCTAAACATAGCTAACCAGGTAACCCAGGAGCTCAACCAGGAACAACTGGAGCTCACATACCAGAAATAAACACCTCAAGAGAGAGAAGTCTCTGCCACCGCGGCCTGTAAAACCTTGCGGCCAAAAGTAGCATCCGCAGATGCAAAAATATCCACTCTGTAACACTTATTTAATGTGTGCACAGATGACCAAGTGGCCGTTTGCAAACCTGAACCACTGGTGCCTGATGGCGGAAGGCCCAGGAAGGACTGAGCGCCCTAGTAGAATGCGCCACAACAGGGAAAGGAGGAACCTGACCCTTAATGGAATAGGCCTGCACCACCGTCTGCCTGATCCATCTTGAAATGGTTGCAGCAGACGAAGCCTGTCCCTTACGAGTACCCTACATAAGAATAAACAAGGCGTCCAACTTCCAAATAGACTCCGTCGCCATCAAGTACACCCTAATGGCCCGAACCACATCCAACGAGTGCAACGCAACCTCCTTGGAGTGCTTAGGCTTAGTACATAACGAAGGCAACACAATGTCCTCATTCAAGTGGAACCCAACACGACCTTATTAAGGAACGATTGACAGGGACCAAGCACAACCTTGTCCCGATGAAGCACCAGATAAGGCGATGGACAGGACGCCGCAGCCAACTCCAAGACCCTGTGTGTGCAGAAGTAATTGCCACCAAGAAGGCCACTTTCTGTGACAAAGTAAAGGAATTTCATGAATATTCTCAAATGGCGGCCTTTGGAGGACCGGCAGTACTAGATTGAGGTCCCACGGAGGCACGAGGGACCTCCCTGGAAGAGCCAAATGACAAACACCCTGCACGAATGTGCGAACCAAGGAATTCATGGCCAACGGTCTTTGAAAGAAAACTGCCAAAGCCGAAATCTGACCCTTAATGGTGTCCAAAGCTAAACGTTGAACAATACCTTTTTGTAAAAACTCCAGAAGACATTATACAGAGAAGGAGCAGGGGAAACTTCCCAGAGACTCACACCAAGAAATATCTGGATTTTGTCTTACCGTAAAATCCTTTTCTCTGATGTTCATTGACGGACACAGCGACATATCTTCATTAGTTGAATGGGTTATGCTGCGCTTCCTAGGAGTAGGACACTATGCAGAAAAGGGTTAACAAAGTTAACAGAACTTTTAGCTACGCCCAAGGGGCAGTCCCAGGTGGTATACTCCCACTTCCTGCTCTAGGATTCAGTTTTGTAACAAGCAGTGTCAGAAAAATACATAACCCAACTCCACAGAGAGGTGGGTGCTGTGTCCGTCAACGTCGACGGACACAGCGACATATCTTCATAAGTCGAATGGGGCGTCCCAAAGCAGTAATAGCATGAGGGGTGGGAAATGAACACAGCAAGAACAATTAACAGGCTAAACATAGCCAACCAGGTAACCCAGGAGCTCAGCTAGGAACAACTGGAGCTCATCTGACAAAAAATACACCCTCAAAGAGGGCTAATTCTCTCCAACAGCGACCTGCAAACCCTTACAGTCAAAAGAAGGCATCCGCAGATGCAAACCTGCTCCGCCTTGCAAACCTGCACCACTGACGCCTGATGATGATAGTCCCAAGAGGCACTAAGCGCCCCTATAAAATGTGCCATAACATGGAAGGAGGATCCTGACCCTTAATGTAATAGGCCTGTACCACCGTCTGGCTATCCATCTGGAAATGGTCGCAGCAGACACACCCAGCCCCTAACAGAATACATCCGTAAGGACAATTAGGGAATCAGATTTTTGGAATGACTCAGTCATCGTCAGGTACACCCTGATTGCACGAGCCACATCTAAAACAGTGTAAGGCAAGCTCTTTTGGGTGCTTAGGCTAGGAAACGAAGGACGGTAACATGTCTTATTTAAATGAAAACCAGAGAGGTCTTTTGGATGGAACGACTGACAGGGCCAGGGCACCACTTTATCTCCGTGAACCATTAAGTAAGGTGAACGACAAAACAAGCTGCCAGCCCGGACACCCTACGTGCAGAAGAAAAAGCCACCCAGAAGACCACCTTCTGGGACATGTAAGCAGAGGAATCTCGTAAATATTTTCCAGCGGTTAATGAAGAACCGACAGCACCAAGATGAGATCCCAAGAGGGCAATGGAAACACACTGGGACAGACAAGTGGCGAACCCCTCGAACAAAGGCGCGAACCACAGAAAAAACATAGCCAAAGGACGATGAAAGAAACCACCAAGGCAGAAACCTGGCCCTCGGTGGTACCCGAGGCCAGACACTGCTCCACACCACGTTGGGGGAAGACCAAAATCTGAGTCACCGAAAAAAACCCGGGGTGAAGTCCAAGAGATTCACATCCGCAAAGTACGCTCTTCAAACGCGATGGTATAACTACCTAGAAATAGATTTACTAGCTTACAGCAGCGTGGCAATCACCGATTCAGACCACCCTCTAGCCTTCAACACCTGGCTTCCGACAGCCAAGCCGTAAAAGCAAGCGACCATAAGGCAAGATGGAAGATTGGCTCTTGAGCACACAGATCTCTTCTAAAAGGAAGTCTCCAGGGAGCATCGTTGACCAACCGTATAAGATCTACGTACCAAAACCGGCTAGCCAGTCTGGAGCCACCAGGATGGCTGTAATCCCTTCTGCCTTGAGTCTATGCAGGAGTCTTGGCAGAAGTTCTAGAAGAGGAAAGACGTATATCAGACGATACTGGTCCCAAAAGAGCCACCAGTGCATCTGTGGAGTCGGCCAGAGGATCCCAAGATAGTGCCACAAACCCAAGCACCTTCCTTTAGAAAATGAGAGGCCAACAGGACCACCTCGGGAGTACCCCACCGGAGACACAACTGATGAAACACCTCCGGAAGAAGTGACCAGTATATTGTTTGGCAGTCTGGATTCTTCCAGAGTCCAGACCCCCTGAGCACAAACTGTGCCAAAAAACGCCACACCACTCGGACAGGCCGGTATCCGTGGTGATAACAATCCCGTACAAGGGACGGAAGATTTACCTGTCAAAGTGCCGGAGAACGAAGCCACCACCATGTCAGCTACCCTCTTGTACCCCGGCTCAACAGGATCAGAGTGTCTAGACACTGTGGATTCTTGCCCCATATGACAAGAATCTCCCTTGCAGACGTCTCCTGTGGACAGAGTTTAGAACTCGTCCCATGGGAGGAACACCCTGGTTGAGGCCAAGTTCAGAGCAGACCCAGATAGTCCAACTAGATGGACAGAACTAGAGCCAAAGCCTGGAAATTTAATTTTCAACCAAACTCCTGCAGAGTCCCTACAGTAATCACCTGGTTGTCCTCCAGAGCAGTCGGAGACTCTGCTTGCAGAAGGAGATCATCCAGATACTCCAGTATCGCAATCCCCCACTGGCACAACAATGCCAACACCAGGGCCAGCACTAGCGAAAAACCCGAGGGGTTGAGGTGAGACCTCTTGATAATGCGCCTCGCCCACGACAAGTGGAGGAAACGCGGAAGACCGACATATCTTAGAATATGAAGGTAAGTGCCCTTAATAGCCATAGAGACCAGAAGATCCCCCTGATGTAGGGATGCCACTATCGCACGAATAGAATCCATTTGAAACATCTGTACCCGCACAAGGCGGTTCAAAGCTTAAGGTCCAAAGTTGGACGTACCTACAGCACCTGGTATTCCCAGGCGGTCTCCCATCCAAGAACTAACCAGGCCCGACCCTGCTTAGCTACTGATATCAGACGAATGGGAACTGCAAACATGAAACAATATTCTGAGACAGGAACAATCACCCTTCATCGTAGCAAGGCTTGCACCGACACGAAAAGACCTTGCAGGTGGTCTGGGAAAAAAGGCAGGTTGGAAGGAAAGGAGAAGACCGAAAACTCTATCTTGTAGCCGGACCGAAACAGCTCGTGAGCCCACCTGTCTTGAAACAGGGAGATCCACGGGTCTGGAAAAAGGCGAAGACGTCCTCCCCCACCCGAGATGTGGGTGAAACCGTCCCTTCAAGCCGAAGGGATGTTTGTCTGCAGGTCTGGAAGGCCCAGTCGGCATACCAGACCAGACCCTCATGGAACCTCCGGAAGAACCTTCCAGGGAGGCTCCGAACAGACGATTCCCCACCAAGGGAAGATCACACAAGGCCATCTGGAAAGTTTGGCCCGCAGACCAGCATTTTAGCCATATAGTGCGCCGAAGGGTCATTGCTGTCACAGAAAGCCCAGAGAATTAAGGGAGTTGCATCCAGAGAGGCATCACAGACTAACTGCAACTCTTGGACCAACTAGTCCACCAGCTCCGCAAAAGCAGGAGTAATCTGTTCCCCCTCCAGATCCTGGCGCAAAGCTTGCCCACTCAGGAAAGTCAGGGACACCATGCACTGGTGAACACCAGACGAAGGACCAAAGCGGCCACAGAAGACGTGAAGGACCAAAGTCTCGGCTCCCCCGTCAAAAGGATCTTTTAAACCGGAGACTCTTCCATCGGGAATAGGAATGAATTATTCAGTCTGGAAACCTGAGAGTCCACCATAGGTGAGACTGCCCACGTACTCAACAGAGACTCTTCAAGGGATGTCTATTGAAACACTCAGACACAGCTATATTGCGTTTTGAACAACTCCATTGAGTCGCAACAATTTTGTTACGGTAGGCGGGAAAAGGGAATACCTTTACCATTTAAGGTGATCTGCTGCTCCCCCGCGGGGACCGGCGCCTCTGACGCAGCAACAGCTGCATCCCCCATGTTTAAAGTTTCCTGCACCGATACAATCAGTGCATCCACCTGCACGAGCATGCAAAAACAGTGCAGACACAATTTCTGAAATCTCGCTGCACCAAACCACAAGGTACGGCGGTACCCTGCATTTTTCTGGCTGCGAACACATGCGTGTTTGCCAGCTGCGTCTGGGAACTATTAGGATCTAATGGCACCGCCATGCATCTGCAGAAGGCAGCTGCAGTAAAAAGAGGAATCATCCTCACCACAGAGCACCCGAAGTGCTTGGACGCAGACCCAGTAGATTCGCTATATGCTAAGCTCACCCTGGGAACATAACAGGCAGGGAAGGTCACCGACAAGTCCCGCAAGGAGACACCGGCTAAAGGTCCACAAAAGGACCACCTATTAGACCTAAAGGTCGCGCACCATAAAGGACATAAAAGGACATAGCCTCCTAGAAAGGGGAGGGGGGGCCCGCCGTGACCCAGACTTGCTCAATGGCTCCCGTGTGCGATTCGGACAGCCGGTCAGCAATAACCACATCCACCCCCTCTACTGGAGCAAGTGTCAAAACCAGCTCCTGCCTCACCCAAGGAGGAGGGGGGGGAAGGAGAGGGGGGGGAAGGAGAGGGGGGGAGGAGAGAGGGGGGGGGAGAGAGGGGGGGGGAGGAGAGGGGGGGGAGGAGAGGGGGGGAGGAGAGGGGGGGAAGGAGAGGGGGGGGAGGAGAGGGGGGGAAGGAGAAGGGGGGGGAGGAGAAGGGGGGGAAGGAAAGGGGGGGAAGGAGAAGGGGGGGAAGGAGAGGGGGGGGAAGGAGAGGGGGGGAGGAGAGAGGGGGGGAAGGAGAGAGGGGGGGGGAAGGAAAGGGGGGGAAGGAAAGGGGGGGAAGGAGGGGGGGGCGTGGGGGTAGGTTAGGGCCAAAAGACCACCGTGGCTGTTAGAGGGGCTGGGGGGAATGGAAGGGAACCCAGGGGTCTGACCATCCCAAGGAGGGGCCCACATCCACCCTGAGGGACCACAAAGAGAGAGGGGGGACACTACTTACCACACCATGGAACCGGGTGGGCACCACTCTGGGCAAACCCCACCTCCCCATCTTAGAATGGTGGATGCTGCGGGCTAGAGGTACGCTGCGACTCAGGCCACGATTATCGTGTGTATGCTGCGTCTCAGGCCGCGACCATCGTGTGCATCCTCGCGAGTTGTTTCACTCGCAGGTCAGTCCCCGTCCAGGTAGGAATATGTTGCAGCTGACCTAGCGTGGAGCTGAGGCCTGCACACGCTCGCTGGCCAGACTGGAGAGACCTTAAGGATCTAGAATATCCAGTCCATCGCCCAGTCTGGCAGTTTATTGTAGTTCTCACAGGAACCAAATTGATTGTAGTTCTCACAGAAACACAAAATAATAAAAGACGAAAAACATTCCAGAGATCCCAGCAAGGAGCTAGGTCCTTACTCCTGACTAGGCATAAAAAAACAAAATCCTAGAGCAGAAAGAGGGAGTATACCACCTGGGACTGCCCCATGGGCGTAGCTAAAAGTTCTGTTAACTTTGTTGACCCTTTTCCGCCTTACTCCTAGGAAGCGCAGCATAACCGACTAATGAAGATATGTCACTGTGTCCGTCAATGAAGAGAAATATGCTTTCAAAACTATATGGTAAATTTTTCGAGAGGTAGATTTTCTAGCTCTTAACAGAGTAGGAATCAGATTCCAATAAAACCCTATCCTTCAGTACCTGGCTTTCAATAGCCAGGCCGTTAAAGCCAGCGACCGTAAAGCAGGATGGAAGATCAGTCCTTTAGACAGAAGATCTTCCCTGAGAGGAAGCCGCCAAGGGGCGTCAGCTATCAATCTTACCAGGCCCGCGTAACAGGACCAACGAGTCCAGTCTGGTGCCATCAGAATCACTGGAATCCCTTCTACCGCGATCCTGCGCAGAAGTCTCGGCAGACGTATTGGAGGAATTGCATAAATCAGACCATACAGGCCCCAAGGGGCCACCAGAGCATCTGCCAGAAGATCCCAAGACCTCGCAATGAATCTCAGAACCTTCTGTTTGAGATGAGAGGCCAACAGGTCCATATCTGGTGTCCCCCACCGAAGACACAGTTGATGAAAAATTTCCGGGGTGAAGAGACTATTTTCCTGGACACAGAGCCTGACGACTTAGGTAGTCTGCCTGCCAATTTTCCACCCCTGGAATGTGCACTGCCGATAGTGCCGGAACAAGACATTCCTTCCATTGCAGAATACCGGCTACTTATTTTGCCACTAGGGCACTTCTGATGCCCCTTTGGTGATTGATATATGCCACAGCCATGGCGTTGTCTGATTGGATCCTCACCGGACACCCCCACAGAAGATCTGTTCACCGAAGTAAGCAAAGTCTGATGGCTCGAATTTCCAGGATGTTGATTGGCAGACTGGACTTCTCTGAGGACCAGAAGCCCTGGGCTGAATCCGTGCCCAGGACCCCCCCCCCCTCATTCAGACAGACAGGCGTCCGTAGTCACCACTGTCCAGAACAGTGGGAGGAATGATTTTCCTTGACTAAGTGCCCCGGGGGGCCGGAGCAACCAAAGCAGAGAACCCCTCGCCACCCGGCTCAACTGGATCAAGTTGTCCAGAGATTGTGGATTCTTGTCCCATTTTGTTAGAATCTCCTTTTGCAGAAGTCTGGTATGGAACTGAGCGAAGTGAATGGCCACAAAAGGTGGAGACCATCAAACCTAGCACCTGTATGCAGGTCCTCAGACGCTTGACGATTGGATAACAAGAGGCGAATCGCCCGCTGCACCTTCAAAAGTTTTTGTTTCGGGAGAAACACCCGGGCTGATGTTGAATCAAGAGTCAGCCCCAGAAAATCCAACTTGTTGGACGGAGTCAAGGCTGACTTCTGAAAATTCAGAATACAGCTGAACTCCTGCAGAGTTCTCACCGTGATGCACAGGTCCTCCTGCAGGACCGACGACGATTCCAACCTCAGCGGAAGATCGTCCAGGTATCCCAGAACCAAAATCCTACGTTGCCTGGGCAAAGTCTAACACGGGGGCCAACACCTTCGTGAACACCCGAAGAGCGGAGGCGAGACCAAAGGGTAATGCCACAAATTGATAGTGCTTATCGTCTATGGCAAAACAAAGAAATCATTGATTTCTGATGTAGATCGGAATATGAAGGTAAGCATCCTTGATATCGATGGAAACTAGAAAGTCCACCTGATGGAGAGAAGCTACGACTGATCAAATTGATTCCATTCTGAATTTTTGAACCCGCACAAAATAATTCAGGGCCTGAAATCCAGGATAGGCCGAACGTTCCCTTCCTTCCATGGGACCATGAAGAGGTTGGAATAAAACCCCTAAAAAGGTTCCGACTCTGAAACAGGGACTATCACCTTTTGTGACAACAAGTCCTGAACCGCCCCAAAGGGGCCTTGAAGACGATCTTTGGACAGACGCAAGTTGGAGAAGAACCTTGGCGGGGGCAAGGACTGAAACTCGATCTTGTAACCAGACCGAACCAACTCGATAACCAATTTGTCTTGGATGAACGAGATCCATGGATCCGGAAGGAAACAAAGGCGTCCCTCCACCCCTAAAACGGGTGAGGGCGTCCCTTCAGGCGGAGGAGGGATTCTCTGTGAGACCAGAGGAACCCGCCTTGGACTTGCCACCCAAGGGTCGCTTGGAACCCCCCAAGAAAGGTCCAGAAGGTTTTTGACCCTTTGTCCTGCGACCCCGTGGGAAGAAAGGGCTACTTGTGGGCCGAAAAGACCAGACCACGTTTGCGGCAAAACTCTTTATTCTTATAAACCTCAGGAAGCAAGGTACTCTTGCCTCCCGTGAGACCCTTAATGATCTCCTCCATGGAGGCTCCAAACAGATGGTCACCCACAAAGGGAAGAGCCGTCACAACCTTTTTTGAAGCTTGATCCGCAGACCAGCATTTCAACCAGATCATACGGCGTAAAGTCACCGCCGTCACCGATGCCCTGCAGGCTAACGAGGCTGCATCCAGGGAGGCATCGCAGATATATTGCAACCCCTGAATAATTTGTTCTGCCAGCTCCGCCATTTCCTGAGGGTGCTGATCCTCCTTCAAATCTTGGCGTAACAGCTTCGCCCACCCCGTCAAGGTCTGGGAAACCAAGGTAATGGCGAACTCCGGTCTCAGAAATTAATCAACCACGGTAAATAGATGGCGTACCAAAGCTTCAGCCTTCCTATCTGCTTGATCCTTAAAGGACGGAGCGTCCTCCACAGGCAATATTGTGGCTTTATTCAATCTAGAAACCTGGGAGTCCACCACCGGTGGTACCGTGGGTTTCTTTACCAGGGAATCTTCAAAAGGATATCACCTAGCGAAATGCTTAGGTATCCCGGCCATATGTTTGGGGAAACCCCATTAAATGGCGACAATGTCATCAAAATAGGCAGGGAAAGGAAATACTTTAGTCACTCTAAATGGCCATGCGGGTGCCAATCTGCACCGGCGTGGCCGACGCAGCTTCCGCTGCGTCCTCCATTTTTAAAGTTTCCCGCACTGATACAATCGGTGCCTCTACCAGCGCTTTTTCCTGCACCAAGGTGGAGGAAGAGGAATCATCCTCACCTGTCGGAACACTCGAGGTTTGTGGATGCAGACCCCGTGGGACGACTAACATCCGCGGCAGCCATATCAGCCTCAGATTCTGAGGAGGCAGATGAAACAAGCGAGGACAGCGGGCGCTTTTTGGCAGGCCTCTTTTGTAGAACCATGTCCACTTTTGACACTAAAGATTGTAGGACCGCCGTCATGGCTGCAATGGCAGAGTGGGACCCGAAGACCCCCCCCTCTGAAAGTGGGTTTGGTAGTGAGACATGTTTGGCCGGGTCCATCCTGGTGCCGCAATGGGAACACAGTGAGAATTACAACAGAACTGTAAATAGTAATAAAAACCCCAGCAATACTGATGCCTGTGGGACAACAGGTCCCAGAACACTGCAAATAGCCCGACCAGCCCTAGGACTCACCACCACCCACGTCGCCGCAGCACAAGGAGCGAGGAAGAGGCGCCAATCTCTTGTAGCACGACGCTCTGAGTGAGGAGCGTCTGTGCTGTCCCCAGAGGCTGCCCGCCATCTAACACAATGCGGCTACCATAAAATGGCCACCACGCATGCGTGGTAGCTCCGACCACCGCCGGTATCTGGGAAAACGCCCGCTGCGCATGCACGGTAGCTCAGACCACCGCCAGTCAACAAGAAAATGGCTGCTGAGGGGCCGCACATGGTGGGAAATGGCGGCGCCTGCAGGAGCGAAGCGCACCGTCCTACCCCCTCAACGAGCCCGCCCATTGCCAATGGTCTTTGAGGGACCCCCAAGTACTGTACCGTACACCCCGCCCCACAGAACATAGCGACCAGCGGTATAGCCACATACTACACCCCATCCACATAAAAAAACACCCCTGGACGCCCCCAGAGGGGGGAGATGCGAGGAAGAGGGATTAGGGGGGAGGGGAATGGAATACCCCCTGTGAGGATAGTGAAAGAGTAGGGGAGGGCAGCACATCCAAGACCACCAACCCCAGGAGGATCTGCACTAACCCCTAACTTCCTAAGGGTGAAAGGGGGTTACTTACCATACCAGTGGAGACTCGGCGGGGGTTCACTCCATGCAGGTCACCTCCTCATCTTGGAACAAGGGTGCTGCGGGCACCCTTGTTCCAAGATGAGGAGTCTGAGGGTTTATGCCTGCAAGGACAACCCCTATAGGCGTGGTTACGTTTTTGTTTTTTTTTCCTGCCTATTGCTAGAAGGAGGAGCATAACCCTATGAATCCTGAAGATAAGGAGCTGCGTTTGTCGATGAACGATAGAGAAAGTGGTAATGACAGTTTCACTTCTATCCTCTGTTTATTAAACGAGATTTTTTTTTGGCTGGGGATTCTGCCAGCGTTTTCTTTAGATTTCTTGGTGTATAAAATAATCTGGGTTATTGGTCGTCTGCTCACAGCAAATTACAATGATTCTCAAAACCAAGAGAAAAGTAAGCTCCCCTGGTACTCTCTCATACTATCAAGGCCACCACAATGGGGGTGCATGTTACGTGTGTTTTATTGTGAGAACAAATGTTCAAGGTAGATAAGCACAGTCCAAAATTGAAGGGGAAAAAAATCATAGCTTTACTAAATCCATATATAGCAATTTTTGGCAATTAGCTTATGGTAAAATCCCAGGTTACATGAGGAACAACATATAATATAATGTTCCTAATTTGTTACCTGTCATTTTAGGATGGACCAATTACCACAATTCACTTTTGATGGATTCAATAAAGCTATGATTTTTTGGGGGATGTGCTCATCTACATTTGCACACAATGATTCTAAACACTGACTCATAGGACATGAGTGGGTTTTAATGTTTTCCCCCTGTGTAAACTAAAGAGAGAGACTGCAAATTTCCCTTTTACTGCTGGAGTATTCTGTCACCAGGAACAAAATTTAGCAGGCAAAACCAGCTTCCTCTCAGATCAGACTGTCACAGGACTAAAGGGAGTGACTTCACGTGTGAGCAATGGGTTTGAGACCCCAAGTGGTGCAGAATCTAAAGTCTAGCCAGCATTCTGCCAGGGACCACTCATGAAAGTTCGGAAGCGCTGTGCTGATCCCAGCTCATGGCCACAAGGTTCACCCTACTCAAACATGTGGAGGATAACACACACAAATAGGAGGTGAGCAGCACAGAGGCGTTCAGGCAGTGACAGGACCATACTAGGGAGATGAAGAAGTCCTGGAAAATAAGCAAAGGGTCAGAGCAGGTGGCAGAAAAGCTAATCCAGGGGAAGGGTCAAGTTTCCCACATGAAAAGCCAGTCCAAACATGCCGATACTCAAGACACTGAGAAGGAGCTTGGAGGTAAGTGGGAAAGTTTCTTAAATGCTGGATGGGTGATCCTCTAAATATGCGTAGCCCTTTTAAGAGGGGTGTACCAATGACATTATCCGCCGAGACAGCAAATGTTGAAACTCCTAGGTGTTGCAGACCCAGAGACAGAGGAAGCATGTCTGTTGAATATTGTTTACCTTTGCACCAATTGATGGAGAAGGGCAATGATAGGAACAAAAGAACCTACAGACAATTAGCCTCAGTAGGGAGATGTGGAAAGCATTATCCTCAAATGAGAAGGTGGGTAGAGTTTGAAAGAAAACTTGAGTAATTTGGGGGGGGGGTATTGTAAATGATCAGATGAAGCATGGGGTGGGGTGAATTTCATCAAGTATACTTGCAGACAGATGTGGTAGTCTAGTAGAAATCCACACCCTTTTACTGGAGTAGGCTGGGACCCACCGATCCAAAGCTGCTTTATACCTGGAAGTCACAAGGTTTAGGTTTTTGGAAACCTCTGTGAAGATGAAGGTGAAGGTCTTTTGAGTTTAAGCTGCCACTGATACTAGCAGAGAGACAGGCACAGGAAATGTCAAATCAAGAGAAGAAAGGGGATTTCCTGGTACTAGCATTGGTGGTGTTATTTACGGTGAAGCTAGGTGACACATTTTGCAAAACCTGTTTAACAACACGCAGATGTCTGTGGAGCCTGCCAAGGTAGGAAGTTTCCTTACTATCTAGACCAGTTATAGGTGGAGGAGGTGACCACTTTTTGCAATATCGTATAACGTTTATATTGGTCAGGCAACGCACTGACACCTTCGCTGCCATTGTGCTATGTTCTGGGTGTTCAGTGTGGCCCTGCGCCTTTAAGGAGGGGTGGGCTTCCTCCAGTCACCTGTCCTCCATCTATCTCATCAGAATGCATGTGCTCCCACTGTGGAGACTCTTTAAAGGTAGAGTTAGGGACTGCAGATATCAGGGTGCCTTGGCGCGGCCTGCAGCTTACGCATGTATTTGCAAATGTGTGCAACTAAACCCCTGTTTTTAACGCAGACTGTTAGACGGGTTAATTTGGCTGGTTGCTGGCTGGTTGGTAAGTAGTGACTGGAAATCCCTTCGTTTTTGATTTGCGTTTGCCCTTCCAGTGCTCCTTACTATCTAGACCAGTTATAGGTGGAGGAGGTGACCACTTTTTGCAATATCATATAACGTTTATATTGGTCAGGCAACGCACTGACACCTTCGATGCCATTGTGCTATGTGCTGGGTGTTCAGTGTGACCCTGCGCCTTTAAGGAGGGGTGGGCTCCCTCCAGTCACCTGTCCTCCATCTATCTCATCAGAATGCATGTGCTCCCACTGTGGAGACTCTTTAAAGGTAGAGTTAGGGACTGCAGATATCAGGGTGCCTTGGCGCGGCCTGCAGCTTACGCATGTATTTGCAAATGTGTGCAACTAAACCCCTGTTTTTAACGCAGACTGTTAGACAGGTTAATTTGGCTGGTTGCTGGCTGGTTGGTAAGTAGTGACTGGAAATCCCTTCGTTTTTGATCAAGGTAGGAAGTT
This sequence comes from Pelophylax lessonae, assembly GCF_965119305.1. Taxonomy (NCBI): domain Eukaryota; kingdom Metazoa; phylum Chordata; class Amphibia; order Anura; family Ranidae; genus Pelophylax; species Pelophylax lessonae. The sequence goes on along the minus strand of NC_138777.1, from coordinate 90,085,994 downwards.
TACCTGGATGTCCAGAAAACTTGGAACCTTGTGCCCATTTTAAGAGCATAGGGCAATTGCTGGTCACTACAAATGTCTTTCAAGGGGGAACACAGGAGTACTGGAGACAAGTAGTATTCCGAATTCAATTTAGCAACATTAAAGGGCACGGAAAATGCATTGGAATAAGCATTTTGAGGATTAGGCTGAAGGTAATGCTGAAATTAAATTTAGTGAAGAAGAGGCCTCAAAAGGCTTGTCAAGAAGCATTGCAAACTATCAAGATTTTTGTGGTTAATGTAGAATTTCCCGGAAGGGTCTTTAGGAGGTGACATTTGGCTCCACAACAGAGGCATGACCCAACTGAGGTTATACGGGTGCTCAAATAGCATAAGGCATGTTTGCTCTGGCTCCATAAGTTCTTCCAAAGATGGAAGAGGCTGATGAGCCTTTTTGAAAATGGGGGCCAAATGGCCAGTTAGAGGGCAACATAATCTAGATCTTTCAAGAGCTTGCTCCTGGCAGCGAAATCCAATCTGAATGTTCAGCATAATCAAGTTATCCAGGGTAGAATGGGTGGATTCCTGGCCAATTTATCCTTTATGTGTTTAGGTAAACCTTGGCAAAAGGTAGTGGTAATGGCCTACAGTCATAACTTCTTTAGAAAGTTGGAGTGCATCAGCAGCAGAGTCATCAAAGGTTTGCCAGAAAGCACCCAACAAGGCAGTAAGACTGGAGGTCATTTAATGCTGCAATTCCAATAACAGAAATACTCAAGCCAAGGCACCCAAGTGAGATCATTTATGCCACCTTAGAGTGGTCAGCAGGGAAATGGTGTCCAGCAAGTTAAAAATGAATGGTGCACTAATTTATGAAGCCAAAACATGTCATTGAATCACCCGGAAAATGGGACAATGGAGGTAGAAATGCTGGCTGTCAAGGGGCTACTGTTGGGGCTAGAGCCAAGGGAGAAGAGGCCAAGGTAACTGCGGCTTGCAGATGGTGCAAGCTGGCAGGAAGGCCCAGTAGGAAGAGCACAGTTCTCTCTTGGTGGGCCTGCTGGGAGTCAATCGTCTTAGCCAAGTGTTGCATTTGGTCTTTGGCTAAATTTCAGGTAGTACTGGTGGAGACGGGAACCGTGCTGCGAAGATGGAGAGGATCAAAGAAACATGTTAAAGGTCAAGACTGCATACCAGCGAATCCAAGGGGAAGAGCCAAGATTGGTACACAAGAAGGCAAGGATGCAAAACCACAGGTAAGGAGCTCAGAGGCAAACAGGAATGTTGCTCAGCGTTGGACACTGAAAGGAGATCTTTTAAATAGTTATGCCCCATTTAAAGCTGAACTCCAGATATGATCTTTATTGCATAATTATATTGGTCCAGCTTGGGGAAGCTGAAAACCACTGTAGTCGGTGATACTACAGTGATAGCAGCGATCTAAGGGTCCTGTGCCTCTCCTCCCTACCCCCTGTCATGATCTGCTTTATCTCGGTGTCCTTATTGTCTCCAACCACATGCCATTCTACTTCTTCTAATCCACCTACACCCTCCCATTTCCTGAATGTGCCAAGATAAGCCACCATTCTGCCTCCTTTTCCTCATGATCAACTTCCAATTTACCCTTTCAACCAATGGTTTATGATCAGCTTTGACCCTAACTTCTTACACCTCATAGCTCCAAAATAGAGTGAGATATTTTAACTGACCAAATAATACATATACATAACAGCTATAATATTGTCTGAATGGGCAGTGATGTATACCTGCATGTTAGGAATCACTCAGAAGCCAAAAATTATTCAAGACAAATTATCTACTGAACAAGCAAATATTTGCTAGATATGCCAATGCACAAAAGAATATTATTATCTATGGTCACTAACAGAAAGTACTGCCACAAGGCATGTAGGAGAAACAGTAAACACGTGGATAAAAGCTCTTCGTGAGATTGGAACCAAACTTTTTGTTTGGAGTGCAAAAACTGGATTTTTGTAAGAACCTACCATAAAATCCTTTTCTCTGAAGTCCATTGACAGACGCAGCTCTTATGCTTCTTATACCATAGGGTTATGCTGCCCCCTACAGGAGTAGTGCTAGGCAGTAAACAAATTCACTGATACGCCTACAGGGGCTGTCCTTCACGGCATAACTCCACACACACTCTGCCACAAGGAAGTTCTACAGCAAGCAGTGAAAAAGAAGACACAAACCATCCCCATAACAGAGGGGCGGGTGCTGCATCTGTTAATGGACTTCAGAGAAAATCATTTTATGGTAAGTTCTTACAAAAATCGAATTTTCTCTATCGTCCATTGACAGACGCAGCTCTTATGCTTCTTATACCATAGGGACATCCCAAAGCTGTGTAGGCAAGAGGGGGATGGAAGAACGCAAATAAGGCGAATGACAGGAAAGCGCCGCCAACTCAGATACTCTGCGAGCAGAAGTATTAGCCACCAAAAAGGCAACCTTCTGAGATAAAGGCAGAGATGTGTCCCTATATTCTCAAAAACAGGCTTTTGAAGAATAGACAAAACCAAAGTCAAATCCCACGGAAGGGGGGATCGTCTCAGAGGAGCCATATGACACACCCCTTGAATAAAGGTGCGAATTAAGGTATTCGCAGCCAACGGCGTTGGAAATACATCGCCAAAGCCGATACTTGGCCCTTGATCATGCCCAAGGCCAACCATTGCTCAACTCCAATCTGCAAGAAAGCCAAGACCCTAGCCACTGAAAAAAAAGGCAAGGGTGCAAATTTTTGCGATTCACACCATGAAATATATATCTTCCATGTGCGATGATAAATCTTTCTGAAGTCGCTGTTCTAGCCCTCAGCAGGGTAGGAAGCACAGACTCAGAGAGACCGCTATCTCTCAGCACCTGGCCTTCAACAGCCATGCCGTTAAAGCAGGATGGAGGATTGGCCCATGAGACAGCAGGTCCTCCCTCAAAAGGAAACCGCCAGGGAGGCATGACGACCATCTTTACCAGGTCTACGTACCAAGACAGACGAGGCCAGTCTGGAGCCACCAGAATCACCGGAACATTCTCCACCGCCATCCTGCGGAGAAATCTCGACAACAGCTGTAGCAGAGGGAAGGCATAAATCAGCCGATACTGGCTCCAAGGAGCTACCAATGCGTCTGTGGCATCGGCCAGAGGATCTCGAGCTCTCGCCACGAACCTTTGCACCTCTTTGTTTAGCTGAGACGCAAACAGGTCAACCTTTGGGGTCCCCCAACGGACACAAAGGAGACGAAATACCTCTGGATAAAAGGACCATTCCCCGTGACCCAGAACCTGACGACTCAGGTTATCTGCTTGCCAATTATCCACTCGGGGAATGTGAACTGCAGAGAGAGCGGGAACCTATCCTTCCGCCCATGTCAGAATCTCGGCCACCTCCTGGGTCCTCTTTGTGCCCCTTTGATGATTGATGTAGGCCACAGCCGTGGCATTGTCCGATTGGATCCGAACCGGGAGACTGCGCAGTCAATTTGTCCAATAGATCAGACATATCTTGATTGCTCGGAGTACCAGAACATTGATCAGTAAAAAAAGACTCCTCCGGCGACCAGACTCCCTGGGCACAGGGGTTGTCAAGCACCCTGCCCCAGCCCAACAGGCTGGCATCTGTGGTGACCACTGTCCACAGCAGCGGTAGAAAGGACTTGCCCTGACTCAGGGCAGGCGACTGAAGCCACCAACAGAGCGTTAACCTCGTGAGTCGGCTCAAATATATCATTCTGTCTAAGGACTGTAGATCCTTGTTCCACTTGACAAGGATCCCCTTTTGCATAGGCCTGAATTAAAATTAAGCGAAGGGGTCCACCTCAAAAGGTCAACGCCATCAGACTCAAGGCTCTCATGCATGTCCGTAGAGAAGAGAGATCGATTTCCAGCAGCAACCGGATCTCTCCCTGCAACTTCTGAAGTTTATCCCCGGGAAGAAAGACTCTCGCCACAGAGGAGTCCAGAGTTAGTCCCAGGTAATCCAGTCGCACCGACGGGGTCAGTGCAGATTATTTGAAGTTGATGATCCACCCGAACTCTTGAAGGGTTTGAACCCTGATTGACGGATCGGGGTCAAAACCTTGGTGAAGACTCTGGGAGCAGAGGCGAGATCAAAGGGTAAAGACGCAAACTGAAAGTGCTAATATGGCAGCGCAAAACGGTGTCCCCCATATATAGGTATGTGCAGATACGCATCTTAGATATCAATGAAGGCTAAAAAAAATCCCCCTAATCTAAAGACGCTACTACTGACCGAATGGATTCCCTCCGAAACTACTGCACCCACACAAAGCGGTTCAGAGACTTGAGGTCCAAATTAGGATGCACCTCTCCCTTTCCTGGGCACCGTGAACAGGTTGGATAAAACCTCAAAATCGGTCCTGCGAGGGATACGACACAATCACTTCTTGTGCAAAGAGGTCCTGCACTGCCTCCCTGAGATCCTACAAGCAATCTGGAGACAGACCTAGATTTGAGGGAAAGAATCTGTCTGCTGGCCGAGACCGAAATTCAAACTTGTACCCTCAAACAAATCGGTTTGTGAATCCATTTGTCCCGGATCAAGGACATCGAGGGATCCTGAAAGAAACGCAGACGTCCCCCACCCCAGAAAACCGGTGAGGGCGCCCCTTCATGCAGAAGAAGATTTGTCTACCGAACCGGACTGACTGGTCTTGGGCTTACCCGACCAAGCCTTTTTGCTCCCTCCAGAGGCCCTGAATAGTTTACCTTTCTCTTGTGTCCCTGAGACACTGTCAGGAAGGTTCTGCCAAAGGACAAGTTGGTAACCGCAGGCAAGTCCCTGTTCCTCGAACCTCCCAAAGAAAAGGTGCGTTAGCGTGATCTAACGTGCGCGCATCTGTATGCGCTCAGACAAACCAATATGCACACAGGCGAACCAATATGCGCTAGAATGCGAATGGATGTGCGTATGTGCGAACAATTGTGCGCGGCGCATCTTGTGACAGTTTAGGCGCCAAACAGGCTATTTAAGCTGGATCTGCTCCTAGGATTAGTAGTGCTGTCTCGTCTACAGAGTTCTGTGATTGTCCTGTTCCCAGTTACCTGCATCTGCTCCTGAAATACTGACCCGGCTTGCCTCTGACTATTCCTGCTCTCTGCCTGCATCGACTCCTGCCTGTAACTTGTCCATTCTCCAGTCTCCCCGCCTGTACCTGATCGATCTGTGTATGACCCGGCTTGTCTGACTTTGCTTATCTTCCAGTTCTCCTTGGAGCTACCAAGTTTCTGCATCAGTCCATCTGCTACTGGGACATCTGCCTCCTTCTGGTGCGCTACTCTGCCAGCAGTTCTGCAGCCTGCACGTCCACCGGCACTCGTGCGACTCTGCACTCTTGCGCCACCTGTTTACTCTATTAGGGTCTCTGAGTGAGAGGTGTAAGAGAGGCCTTCCTCTGCATATTCAGGCTCTACCCAACAGGTATGTGACAGACATGAAAAAAACGCCTTTGGAGGATTGGGGAAGAAGAGTACTCTTACCCCCCATTAGGTCTTTTAAAAACTCATCCAACTCATCCAAGGAGTCCTCGTCCAGCAAGGGTAGATCTGTTAAAGCCCTATTAGAAGCCTGGTCAGCGGACCAGCTCTTAAGACACACCATGCGGCATATGGCAATCCTTACCGCTGACCCTCTGGCAACCAGAGTGGCCGCGTCCAAAGACGCATCGCACAGAAACACCAGGGCCTGGGCCATCTGGTCCGTGAGTCTAATTAAGGTCGGTGGAACCTTCTCAGTGTTCAAGCTACCCCTAGGCACTTTAACCCACACCATTACCGTCTGTGAAACCAGAACGGACACCAAGATCGGATTTTGTACCGAACCCACCAAAAAATGGAGCAACGTCTGGAGCAACCAGCAACGTCTGCAGCATGGAGAACTGAGCACAGACAGTGATATCAATCCACAAGATGCCGGACTGCCTGTGTTGCTCCAGGCTACAACAAAATGGTGCCAATACAACTGCATAGGAAGCCCAGGGAAAATGGCCACATCACCTCACACACAGGGAGCCGATGCCCACACCTAAGATGGTGGCCGAACGCTGCCATGCGGTCAGGACCCAAATACAAGGCCACACCAGGGATTTACCTAAACAGACCCCACAGGATAAGGTACCTCGGGAGCCAGGCGCTGAATATAGCACTCCCATGCGGGAGCAGGGAGGGCAGGGCCAGAATCCTGATAGGCCAGGGGGATCTTTTAGGAAAAACGGGGTCCATTTATCCCTAGTGGGCCCACATCCCCCCCAGAGGCCACTAGGGACATGGGGGGCTCAGTTTACTCACCATACCATGGACCAGGTGGGCTCCGCACCGGACAGATCACCTCCCACCCTGAGTGAGGGTGCTGCCAGCCGAGGGGCACACTGCGACTCAGGGCGTTCCAGGTCGATACGTCCCGGTGAGACATCCACTCGCAAGCTCGTCCCCACTATAACCTGTTTACGCTTGTCGGCCAGGCTGGGAGACCATAAGGATCTATATATCCACTGGGAAACCTCAGCCGGTTGTCGCTTGTAGTTCACCAGGAGGATCCCCCTGATACTAGCAAGCGTTAGTGAGTAAGGAGAAATAAAAAGAAATATCCTTAAAAGAACAAAAAAACTGAGACCAATTTCCCAGCAGGAAACCTAGGTCCTACTCCTTCACTAGGTAGCAAGAAACTGGCTTGTGGCAGAGTGTGTGTGGGGTAATGCCGTGAAGGACAGCCCCTCTAGGTGTATCAGTGAATTTTTTCAATGCCTAGTACTACTCCTGTAGGGGACAGCATAATCCTAAGGTATAAGAAGAATAAGAGCTGCGTCTGTCAATGCACGATAGAGAAATATTGTATGTGGTGTAAGCCAACACTGTCCATCTTCCGTGAACACAATCTTCAAAGTTAGCACTATGTTGCAGTATCGCTTTTTGTCAACAAAGACTGAAAAACTATTCAGATACACTATATTACCAAAAGTATTGGGACATATGCCTTTACTCGCACATGAACTTTAATGGTATCCCAGTCTTAGTCCGTAGGGTTCAATATTGAGTTGGCTCACCCTTTGCAGCTTTAACAGCTTCAACTGTTCTGGGAAGGCTGTCCACAAGGTTTAGGAGTGTGTCTATGAGAATGTTTGACCATTCTTCCAGAAGCGCATTGGCTTTCATGAGGTCAGGCACTAATCGTAAACAAGAAGGACTTGCTCGCAGTCTCTGTTCTAATTCATCCCAAAGGTGTTCTATCGGGTTGAGGTCAGGACTCTGTGCAGGCCAGTCAAGTTCCTCCACCCCAAACAAGGGTGTGGGTTGTTTCTCAGGAGTTGGGCTCGGCCCCTTAGTTCCAGTGAAGGGAACTCTTGAGGCGTCAGCATACCACGACATTTTGGACAATTTCATGCTCCCAACTTTGTGGGAACAGTTTGAGGATGGCCCCTTCCTGTTCCAATATGATTGCGCACAAGTGCATAATCAAGGTCCATAAAGACATGAATGAGCGAGTTTGGGGTGAAGTAACTTGACTGGGCTGCAGAGAGTCCTGACCTCAACCCAACAGAACACCTTTGGGATGAATTAGAGCGGAGACTGCGAGCCAGGTCTTCTTGTCTAATATCAGTGTCTGACCTCACAAATGCGCTTCTACAAGCATGGTCAAACATTCCCATAGACACTTTTAAACCTTATGGACAGCCTTCCCAGATGAGTTGAAGCTGTTATAGCTGCAAAGGGTGGGCCAACTCAATATTGAATCCTACGGACTAAGACTGGGATGCCATTAAAGTTCATGTGCATGTAAAGGCAGATTCTTTCGGTAACGTTTCTTTCAGTAAAGAGATGATCTGAGACTGGGGCACAGGTTCACCTTCTGACAGAAAAATGACAACAAATAGTTTTTAGCACTACACATTGTGGATTATGCAAGGCATAAACCACATGTAAATATTAGGAATTTTTTTAAAACTGTGAATTCATCTAACTTTGACATGGATAGGATGAAACCAATCCTTTCATCCAGAAAAGATTTCTAACATGTTTGGATTGATGCAGTGGTTTAGGAATGGTTGATGACTGTATAATGAACACATGTATAAAGAGTATAATGAGCCCTGTTCTTGTGCCCTTCCACTCTTGAGCCCCGGTTCACACTACTGCGTGTGCGGGGTTCGCATGTCATGTCGGAGCGCACTGCTCCGACATGACATGCGATCAGCTGTGCGGTGCGAGTTTAGCCATACAGTTTGTATGGCTAAATTCGCATCGCACCCGCAGCAAACACGCACAGGAGGCATTTTTGCTGCCGCATCAGGATCGGATCGCACAGCGGTTCACACTTGTGCGATCCGATCCTGTGCGAACTGCACGATCGCACTGCGATATGCGATCAAACTGGGGGTGTCGTTAAGATTACATTGACACCCCCAGCGGATCGCATATGGCAGTGTGAACTGCCGGGGGTGCGTGTGCGATGCGGGAACAGGCTGCGAATTCGCAGCCTTCCCGCATCGCATCAGTGTGAACCGAGCCTTAGAGGCACAGCCTCTAAAGTAACTCAAAGGGAAAAGTCAGTTTGGGACCTGATCATCTGTCCTAGTATGTGGGACTTTGTTACCTAACTATGTTACACTACAACCGTATCCAACGGTTTTGAGAATGACACAAATATAAATTTTTCACAAAGTCTGCAGCGTCAGTGTTTTTAAGTCTTTTTATCAGGAGTTACTATGGTATACTGAAGTATAAATACAAGCAATTCATAGGTGTCAAAGGCTTTTATTAACATTTACATTAAGTTTATACAAAGAGTCAAAATTTGCAGTGTTGACACTTCTTTTTTAAGACCTCTGAAATTCACCCTGGCATGCTGTCAATCAACTTCTGGGCCACATCCTGACTGATGGCAGCCCATTCTTGCATTATCAATTCATGGAGTTTGTCAGAATTTGTGGATTTTTTTTTTGTTCACCGCATCTTGAGGATTGACCAGAAGTTCTCAAAATGGGATTAAGGTCTGTGGAGTTTCCTGGCCATGGACCCAAATTATCAATTTTTTGTTGCCAAAGCCACTTGGTTATCATTTTTGCCTTATGGCAAAGTGTTCCATCATGCTGGAAAAGGCATGGTTCATCACCAAATTGTTCTTGGATGGTTGGGAGCATTTGCTCCTGGAGGATGTTTTTGTACCATTCTTTATTCATGGCTGTGTGCTTATGCAAAATTGTAAGTGAGCCCATTCCCTTGGCTGAGAAGTAACCCCACACCTGAATGGTCTCAGGATGCTTTAATGTTGGCATGACACAGAAGTGATGGTAGCACTCATCTTTTCTTCTATGGACAAGGTTTTTTCCAAATGCCCAAAACAATCGGAAACAAGATTCATCAGAGAAAATTACTTTACCCCCAGTCCTCAGCAGTCGAATCCCCAGCAGTCTAATCCCCTTACCTTTTGCAGAATATCAGTCTGTCCTTGATGTTTTTCCCAGAGAGAAGTGGCTTCTTTGCTGCCCTCCGTGACACCAGGCCATCCTCCAAAAGTCTTCGCTTCACTGTGCATGCAAGATGCAATCACACCTGCCTGCTGCCATTCCTGAGCAAGCTCTGCACTGGTGGTCGCCGATCGTGCAACTGAATTAACTTTAGGAGACAGTCCTGGCGCTTGCTGGACTGTCTTGGACGCCTTCTTTACAACAATTAAACCTCTCTCCTTAAAGTTCATGATGATCCAAAAAATGCTTGATTTAGGTGTGATCTTAGTAGCAGCAATATCCTTGCCTGTGAATCCCTTTTTGTGCAAAGCAATGATGACTGCACTTGGTTGCTTGCAGGTAACCATGGATAACAGAGGAAGAACAATGATTTCAAGCACCACCTCCTTTTAAAGCTTTCAGTCTGTTATTCAAACTCAATCAACATTACTGAGTGATTTCCAGTCTGGTCCTCGTCAACACGGACACCTGTGTTAATGAGAGAGTCACTGACAATGTCAGCTGGTCCTTTTGTGGCAGGACTGAAATGCAGTTGAAATGTTTTTTTTTGTTTGTTTTTTGTTTTTTTAGATTAAGTTCATTTTCATCAATTAATTGCAATTTATCTGATCACTCTTCATAACATTCTGGTGTATATGCAAATTGCCATCATAAAAACTACGGGGACAACAGACTTTGTGAAAATTATTATTGGTATCATTCTCAAAACGTTTGGCCACAGCTGTACATAAACTTGCCAAAATATACAAGTAAGGCCCCGTTCACATAGGGGCGATCCGACTTCGGGTGGCGACCTCCGAGGTCGCGGTGCGAGCAGCGCGCCGCGACCTCGGAGCGGCCGCCACAGACTTCATAACATTGAAGTCTATGGCGGTCGCCTCCGGGTCGCCCCAAAGAAGCTCCGGACCCTTTTTCTAAGTCGGAGCGACTTGTGTCGCTCCTATTAGAACGGGTCCGCAGCTTCCCTATGGAAGGCGACCTACGGCGACCTGTGAGGCGACCAGGTCGCCTCACAGGTCGCCTTAGTGTGAACGGGGGCTTAATATCAAGAATTAAAATCACTCTAAAATTTGGGAAAAAATACACACTGTTAAGGACTCCAAACAGTCTTCTGAGTCTTCAGCAGCGATCTGATCATTGTCATTTTCAATCTGTATTCTTGAGTGGATCCTATCCCGTTCCTCTGCGTTCAAGATTTCAATTGGGGAATAAATGGATACAAACGACTTAAATCTGGATAGTAAAAAAAGAAAAGAACAATCTTTACTAGGTTTACCTGACACTTAAAGTGTTACTAAACCCAGGACACTGCATTCACTATATTTGGTCTCCCACAGTACACAGAACATGGAAATGCAATTATTTTAGTAAATATAAACTGCTAAATACATTTTCTCATCAGCAGTATATATCAGTCTTGTGACTTCTATCAGTGTCCGGCCAAGCATTGGTTAAAGCTTGTAGAAGGAGTTTTCATTCTACTCTGACTATCCTATGAGGCTGCATGACCCCTTACCCTCTGTCTGGACAGTCCTTTTTGGCCCTGTTCCAATCACATGCACCCTCCCCAGGAAAAGAAAAAACCTCTCTAGCAATACACCCCAAAATGAGCATGTGCAGAGTGACTCCAAGACTTTGTACTATGCGGAGATGAATTGGGGAAAGCGGAAGAAGGGAATGATTAGAGAAGACATTAAACAGCCTTTTTTACACAATGCAGAGGATTCACTCCTTAGGTTCCACAGAGAGTATAACAAGCATGCTTTACTGTGTGTATACAGACTGATTTTACTGTTGTGGGTTTAGTAACATTTTATGAAGCCTTAAAGAATGGTGGATTCATGTTTTTGTACTTGCATCCCTAGATAAATATGGCAACTTGACATATCCCTGATGGTATACAGGACAATAGGTACATATGAAACTGTAGGTGGGAACAATGTTAGTTTGTGTAGGGACGGTGGCATTATTTACCAATGTGTTATTAGAGAAGACATTTAATATTTACTCTTTGCATCTTATGTAAACTTTTGCAAGACATAGCACACTGCATAGTACAGGGATAATCAGCGGGGAGCAATAAACATGTTTTTTTTATGAAGAAACTGCTTTTTTATGTATTTATCATATGCTTTAAAGTGAGAACTGCTCAGGATTATGATACTGCTGTCCATTGTTCTTTACTTCCTTTTTCATTTTGTATGTTTTGTTTTTTTATATAATTTGTTGGTTTGTTTTTTGTAAAAACTATTTGATTAAAAAAAGAAAGCAAAGTATACACATAAATTATGCTTGTTATTGCAGAAAGAAACATTTTATAAATCAAACAGAAGTAAAAGAATAGGAAATGAAAGAAAGTAATTCAAAGTATCCAACCATCTTCCTCACCTCTCATAGTGTTTTTTATACAGCTGAGTGGGGATAGTAAGCACTCGATCGAACAGTATAGTAACTTCTTTTAGGTTATTCTGCTGAATCTCAAAGTCTATGTACATTATCCATAGCTCATCTGATTTAAACTCCATACCAGAAGCTTTTACAGCCTCCCTAAACACACTGTAAGAAGGTACAAAAGGAAGGCAGGTCTAAAATTAATAGGGTTAATTTCTGCATATGCTGCATTTTACAATTTAGACATAAACCAGAAGTGACATGCTGCAAAAAATGAAAATGCATTACAATTTAAAACCTTTGTGTAAGAATGCCCAACAGATTACAATGAACTATATATATATGTCAGCTCATACAAGTCCCTAAACAATAGTGTATTATTTGTTATGAGAGACATTATTATTTTCAGTTTCAGTGAACCTTGACTATACTACTGAGGCAAAGGGATTGCAGAAGACAAACTACTACACTTTAAACAGGAATTTAGAAAATGTAGGATCCAATCAGCAACGAGCATCTCAAAAGTCTATTCCACTTCTACATTATTTCAATGTGTTTTTTATTGGAAGTAATAAGTACAATAAATTTAATGAGCATGACAATAGACATTTAATTCACAAAAGATTGAAAACTAAACAGAAACACAAGTAGAGAAACAGTATTAATAATAAAAAAAATGAAATCAGTGGACTATATTGGCAAATTTTTTAAATGCTCTCAAGTATTCCTTAGCAATAGAACAAGTTTGCTGAAATATGACAGAAAATATAAACCCAGGCTGCTGATGTCAAAATTGATGCCCCTTTGAATTAGATCACAGCAATACTCCTCGTCTGAAGGAACCGCACAGCAGGCATTCTTCAGCTTCTGTTCTTCTCATAGATCTTCAGATTTCAAAGAACCATAGGTGATCAAAATGTACACAGCAGTACAATTCTTCAGAAAATAAGCCTATGTGGTACCCACTTATGTAAATGATTAAGTGAAGATAAGGCTGCATGAAATTGCATGAAACTGAAATGAAGTGCTTGGCAAAGAATAGTGATATGGTGTTCCTTAATGAATTAGTATATTAGAAGCATGCTCAGGCTGAATGTGATCTGTACTTACATGTCAGGTATACCTCCCTCACATTAAGAACTTGCAAAGATTAAAAAAAAAAGGCTGGATTCACTGTCTGATTAGTAGGTTTTAGAATTCTGTAATATGGTATAGCTCTACATATTATGCAGAATAATTTGACCACTACCCACACCTTCATCTTGTCTGATGTACCCATTTAATGGTGATCTGAATGACTCCAATTCCCCAACAAATATGCATGCTCAAGACCGTCTAATCACAACACCTACACACACATTTAGCAACTCCTCCTCACAGCTTCTCCTCCCAATTGCTACCACTGGTTTTAGCCTCTCACTTAACTCTAATGCTGACCCTGAATGCACTGAAAAACAACCAGTTAATCAAAGATTCCATTTTTTGTAGAGTTTGGCCCAGTTTTACTAGATTTTTCACCAGGAACAACTGTTCTTTTCCAAAGAAACACAATGTTTACAGATCAAACTATCAAACCCAGAATTTGATTTATTGAAAAGACCTTTCTATTAAACAACTGTTTCTTTGCCAGCACTGTTTGGCACCCCTTAAGTTTTCCTTATATGTTGTCCTCTTCCCTAAGGGCTATTGTATCTCACTAGATGCAGCCACTGTTCAGCCAACAAATTTCCACCAAGCTTCTTCAACAAATATTGATTGACAAAGCAAATTTTGTCAAGTCGGGTGTTGCCCACAGGGACATCCACGGCTAGAATTTCTGTTGATTCAGCAGGAATCAGGTGAAATTTGAGCCGTCTAGACTTTCTCCTCAAACAGCTAGGATATTTCAATGGTTCCACTTACACTGTGTGTCTACCTGCATTTAGAGCAAATAGAATTCTATATGTCCAGGCAGGGCTGCCATCAGGGGGGTACAGCCCATACATATGTAGGGGGCCCAGGCGTCTCGAGGGGCCCAGTCCTGAGGGATGCCCGGGCTCCAAGTTGACACCTCCCCTTTTTTCCTTTCCTCCCCTACACTGGCAGCTAGTCCCGACTCTCGCTGGTGCAACCTGCTGCACTGGCTCCTGACTCCCAGCCTCCTGCTGGCCACCTCTGTCAAAATTATTGGTTGCTAGGACCCTCTGGCATCCTAGCATTCAATCATTTACATTCACAGGCCCAGGCAGAGGAGGAGGATGTAACTTGGTGGTCAGGCCCGGGGGGCCAGGCCTAAATCTGTGTAAGGGGCCCCAAAATTTCCGATGGCTGCCCTGTGTCCAGGATCCAAACATCTAAAATGCAGCAAAAAGTGATCTTGGAGAGTAAACACAGGAGTGCAAGTGTGAGTGTAGCCCAAAACATGACATATTGTACAACCTACAATGCACATTTACCATTTATTTTTGCATTATACAAACTGGAAAAAATGTAGCATGTGCAAATGTTTGGAGAACCTTCGTCAGTATTTAACTTTTCCTTTGGCAGAAATCCCAGCCCCAAATGTATATCTTATAATCAAGCAAAGTAGCCTTCGCCGTATAATCTTTTCTTTGGAGAAAATTCTGCCAACAGGAATGAGGGTATAAGTGCTGGTTCACACTTCTGCGATCACAGAGATCGCATGTAATCCGGAGCGCACTGCTCCTGAAATTACATGCGATCTCTGTGCGGTGCAAATTCAGCCATACAGTTTGTAATTGCACCTAACTTGCACAGGACCCATTTTTTGGTCCGCAGCAGAATCGGATCGCATGGTGGTTCACACTAGTGCGATCCGATTCTGTGCGAACTTTCAGATCGCACTGCGATATGCAATCTGATCTGGGGGTGTCGTTAACTTTTAATTGACATCCTCAGCGTATCGCATATGGCAGTGTGAACTGTCAGGGGCGCGGGTGCGATGCGGGAACATGCTGTATATTCGCAGCGTTCCCGCATCGCAGAAATGTGAACCGGCACTAAGAGGAGATGTTTTCTGATCTTTGTCCATGTCATCAGCAAGACAATACACAGATAGTCAATTTATTATAGGACACACATTAATGGCAGAGGATTACACACTAATCATTTCATATTATACTGCAAGTAAAAAAGGTTGCTAATAAAATGGGAAAATGTAAACTCCTACATTCCTTACATGAAAAAAGTTAAGAGATTAGCAAAACAATCTGTGGATTGGTCTACAGATATCGAATAGTAGCAATAAAAAAAAGAAGAGTGAACACTATTACACAAATCCAGATTTGACCAATTGTCACCAATTTCCTTGAATCGATCTCCAACACTGGCAATTACACTACAAAAATAAAAAGTCACCTGAAAAAAAAAAGTTCACTGCAAATGCAGGGTGGGATGGGGAAGGTCATTCATCGAAAAAAATAACAAAACAGGAATGTGTCTGTAGTGTATTTAACAGTAGAAATACATTGACTAAAATCTGGCTGATCCTTTGAACGTATCCCCCTATAGTAGTCAAAAATAGGTCTACACCTGTTGTAACAGATGCACTTTCATGAGGGTTAGGATGTTCACCTGTTTGAAGTGAATAAATGTCATATGTTACATTAAACATGTTGAAAGTAAAAATGGAAACATCACAATCAGTTTTAAGAATCTCCAAAGCATACAATAGTGAAGTGCTCACAAACCAAAGAAAAACTTTCAAATAATAATCAGTCAGGGCCTTTTAAAAGAAATGTTTAATTCACATTGCGCACTGCCATTACCACCACCAACCCTCTCTGAAACACACACACACACACTGATTAACTAGGGAGGGAGAACAAACCATCCACAACCAAGCACACACACTTAAAGCCTAACTCCACCTTGAATGTCCCTTTAAATAGTTGGTTTAAACCAAGCTGGCCCAAACAAACCATTTACTGCACTAACAGGTACTGCTCAACCATACATGTAAAGCTTTCTATTCTACAAATGAATACAAAGCTTCATCGGATGGTGGAGAGGCGAGCAAATTATGTCAAAATCTCTTCCTCAGCCAATAAGAGGAAACTTTGTATTTGTATTCATTCACAGGTTACAAAGCTTCCTGTAAAAGGCTAAGAAGAGCTCAGCCCAACTCTGTTTTGTTCTGGGAGTGGGACATAAAGTCCCCATCCCACTGCCAGAACACAGCGCTGTATACTGTATATTAGGGATCGACCGATTATCGGCAAAGCCAATATATCGAGGGCCGATATGCACTTTCCCCGATATATCAGAATTGGCCTTGGAGGTTACCGATACTGCCGATATTTCGGGAAAGTGCTTGTACCAGAGTGATGCCTGCAGCTAGAGGCATCACTCCGGTACCGGCGTCCATAGCCGGCGGTCCGCTGTCTTGTAATGACAACGGATGCGGCTGAGAACTGTCACTACAAGGAGCGGGAGGAGACCCGGGCAACCAACCTGCATGGCCGCTGAAGACCCGATCAAAGCCGCATTTGGCTCTGTTCGGGTCTCCATGCAAAAACCCAGAAGGGATGTCATGACATTACTTTCCGGTAATGGTGCCAAATTTAAAAAAATTACAGCATTCAAAACAGCCAAACTTGGTGTTTTGAATACTTTTAAGTGCAGAGGAGTGGTTTGGGGTCTTTTAGACCCCAGATTCCTCCACAAGTGTACCTGTCAATAAAAATTTTTTTTTAAATGTATGAAAATATCGGCCTATACGCGATGACCAAAATATCGGTATCGGCAATGAAAAAACTATATTGGCTGATCACTACTGTATATAGTTGAGGCTACACACAGTTAATACAGCATGCCCTGCAAGTGGATCTGTTAGTGCAGTAAATTGTTTGTTTGGGCTATCTTGGCCCAAACAAACTATTTAAAAAGGCGACATGAAATGTGAAGTTAAACTTTAAATGCAAACTTTATCCAATCCTGAAAACCACCTCACAAGTCTTTGACTGCATAGCAGCATTCACCAGCAAGGAAATCATCTGTAACCTGCAGCAACACTATTTCCAGAGTATACATTAATGATAATAATAAAAGAAAAACATGCATAATCTTATCTATTGTCCTTTGACATACCAACAGAATAATTCATGGATTTCACTAACGCCCAAGTCAAGCCTAAAGGGTATCTCCACTTTAGTAAGAAAAAAATATATAACTTATACAATAACTACACAAGTCATATTGTAATTAAAAGTTATTAAAAAAACCTTTCCTTTTCAATCTGCAGCTCTGTAATTTTTGTTAATTGCAATGTAATTTGGTAACCTGAAGGTGTTCTGTAAACAGATGGTAAATGGAATGCCCCCCAGAAATGTCACTTCCTGCTTGTGTAATTGGCTTACTGATTTTCCCAGACATCTGCACTAAGATACAAGTCAGATTTTGGGCAACCCCTGCAACAAACTTTTTGGTAAGATACCCCCAAAGGGAAATCATGTCTAATGGGACCAGGACCCTGCCACTTTCCTCATTAGAACCCTGCAGGTGCAGCAGATGATTGACAAATATAAAGTCACTCCCATTCACGTTTACTTTTGCACATAAACACAGACAAACTGCAATTCTTTCAGAATAACAAAAGGTAGTAGTCTGTAACAAAGTTTGTTAAGATCCTTGCAATGTACATAGATCACCCAGAGGGGAATGGTTTTTTTTCTCAACAAAAGTGAGTTACTCTTTAATTTCAGAATAAAAACAGTGTCATATCAGTCTTACCCTCGTAACTTGTCAACAGATTTTGTCAAAGCCATGTCCATAGTATTCTTCAGGAACTGAATGTATTTGATCCACATGGAGATATTAAGTGGGCTGGCCTTCAAAGCACGCTCAAAGACCTGCACAAATTAAAAAATTTTGGAACATATAACACTGTTTTAGAAGTGAAAAACAGGTAGTATCAGAAATTGGTAATGTAATTGGTCTTTTTTTTAGATTTGTACTTCTAATACAACTTTCAGTTTGTGGGTAACACACATTTGCAAAAAATAAAAATAAAAAATCCTAAACATGCTGAATAATTTTAAACAAACTAAAATAAAATTAGAAAAAAAAGTCAGAATTCTCATATGCAACTACTGATTAAAAAAAATAAAAAATGATTTAATTCAATTAAATCTATGTTTTAATTTATGAATACTGTAGCCAAGAATAATATGAGGGCGGACCACAACAGTTATTTTATATGATTAATTAAGTGTTGCAGTAGAAGAGAATTTTGGACTATATTAATGCAGTTTTAAGGATAAGGTGTAAACATAGGGGTCAATATATATCATAAAAATTGCCTAGCTATTTTTCTAGTCAAGCAGCATGTACATTCATTCTGTGTGATTAAACCAGCATTCCCTCAATTTTTCTTCTGATTGAATGTTCTTAGAGTATTTCCTCTTGTGATCAAATGTTTTAGGTAGGGGTGCACCGATCCGACTTTTCTTGTCCCGATACCGATATCTGGCATTGTGTATCTGCAGATACCGATACCGAAACCGATCAGAAACTACACACATACACAATATGCATGCGGCTGCAGTACAGAGCAAAGCCGCTGCTTCATGTGTATGGCTCCTCCATTCACAGACAGAGTGCATCTGATATCACTCCGCCTGTGAGCCGGACCTATACAGGAAGTAGCGGCTCCCATCCCATACTACTACTACACCAAGTAAGGGACGGCTGAGCAAGGACTCAGCAAAACCGGATCGGCCCGTGGATCGGCGGCTCCGTGCAAGTAAGGGACAGCTGACCCGGGACTCAGCAAAACCGGATCGGCCCGTGGATCGGTTCATTTTACCTATCCCCCGATCCAGCTATTGTGGCAGTATCGGCGCTGATATCTGATCCTAATATCGGATCGGTGCATCCCTAGTTTTAGTCTCGATTCACACTACCGCGACTTGTGGTCTATTGACTGGTACAGGACCCGTTCTAATAGGAGTGACACAAGTCGCTCCAACTTAGAAAAAGGTTCCTGTACTACTTCGGGGCGACCTCGGAGCGACTTGCATAGACATTCATTATATGAAGTCCGTGCAAGACGCGCCGAGGTCACGGTGCACGGAACTTTACCAGGTCGCCCCCGGAGTCGTGCCTTGTTAGTGTGAACCAGCACTTAGGGTATGTTATTTTAAGATTGAATGTACTTCGAATAAGCTATATCCAGTAATATTTATATTCCCCAAAGAAATCCATAAAATAATATGTGTAATAGCTAACTTATTCTAATTACACTCAATTTGACAACATTGCAACAAACAGGACACCTGCTCCCACTTTAGCTTTGATCCCCTGAGCGGTCTGAGTGGAAGTTCAGCCCCCCTACCTGCCCGCAACCTTCTGGGACAGGTCACATGCCCCAGGAGGCTGTGGGACCAGGAACAGAGCGCAGAGCAACTTGCGCACGCACAGTGGTAAAGGCAGTATCTGTTTATTAAATAAGCAGCAGCTACAGCTATTATAGCTACTGACTTTTAATTTTTGGAAATCTGGCTGAAGAATCTCTTTAAGCATCTGATCATTTCACACACGTTAAAAACATTTGCAAGGGTATTATTCGTGATTTTTGTGAAAATGCTGATACAATCGCACAGCAATTTTTAAAATAAAAATTGACCCCTTTGCCTTTTCAGTTGATACATTTGCTCTGACTACTACGAATATTTCCAAATTACATATATTCTGTACTCAAATATACCTTATATTTTTACAAATGTCCATTTATATTAAACATTCTAAAAACCTCAATAAGAAGCTGCAATATCATTTTTACTATATTTTGCATTTCTTAACAGTAGTAAAATAATTCAGTACAACAACTAAATATAAAACTTGCCTTTTTTTCTTTCAGATGTCTCTCCCCTTGTAAGTCACCATCTTGATGGTTGCAGGGCAGATGCCAAAGAAGTGTCTAAGCCCATCCAGCCCTCCAGGAACTCCCCAGCTTGTTGAGATTTCACATAAAAGCACACTGAAGAAAACGGCGCAATCTCTGAAGTGGGGGTGGTTATGCACTGTAAGCGAGTGCGCAAGATTTTTTGCATGCACATATTGCCCTTGGAATTTCATTAGTATGGATAATGTCTTTGAAGGTAATAAAGTGAGGGCATTTCAGTATTTTAAGTGGCAATTAAAAGTCTATATTATGTGGTAGAATTGCAATATGGCGCGATTCGAATGCTTACTGGTGTATAATTATTAATTTCAATATACCTATCTACCCATGTAAACCTGTATCACAGTACAAAGTGAACAGGACTATGGACACAGATAAGCATTAGCCCCCTGACCAAGTCTGCAGCACCATAAACAACTGTGATGCCCATTTTTTCTGCTATCAACACATCAACTTCAGGGACGACAGGTTCACTTGCTGCCTAATACAGTATATCCCACAGACTTTCAAGATGTCATTGTAAATGGGCAGTAAGATGGGCAGTGAAAGAAGAAGAATCACACTGATGAGCTCTCTGTGGCTTTGCTCTTTTCTCCTATCAGCATGCTCCTTGCACTGTAGTAAACCAGATGCATCTTCTCTACTCCCTTGAGTTCTGCTGTACAGACTGTACTTAGGCTGCAAGGAACTGATATCCATCAAATTCAGATACAGTAAGTCCTTCACATACGAACTTTCGAGTTGTGAACTTTCAAAGATACAAACATGTGTTTGCAGTTTTGTTTTTTTATTCAACCCAGCGAACTGAACAAAAAAAAACTGACAGATCGACGTACCAACACAAGCAATGTTGGTGCAGCTATTTCCCCAGCTGTGCAATTGTGTTCTTATAGGGGGACTCTCCCTGCCAGAACACACCGATCAGCGCTCACAGCCTTTGTCTGCAAGTACTGATCTTTGCTTGACTTACAGACAAGCTCCCAGAACGAAACTCATTCTTAGGGCTCTTTCACACATGGAGTCCGTCGGACGGACTCCGTTTTTCTCAGCGGGGGATCGATCCGTCGATCCCCCGCTGAGCAGGAGGATGACAGCTGTTCTCCGTGCTGTGTGCGGAGACACAGCTCTCAGATCCCCATGCATCTCTATGGGGGAATCGGATGGGAACGGAACCTCCGTCAGTTCTCATCCGATCCGCTGAACGGATGGAAAAATAGGGTTTCCATCCATCCAGATTTGATGGATCGGATGTCAGTGGACATGTCTCCGCTGACATCCGATGCCCCATAGAGATGCATGGGGTGACCGTTCAGATTCGCCCAAAAAAAACGTCAGGCTGATCTGAACGGTCCGCCTGTGTGAAAGGGGCTTACTATACCTACACAGTATTTATGCCTTTAAACCTGCCTGGAATTCAGCTTTAGGGTAAACATGTCTGAATAGCAATCTATCTGTGACATTTACAAAAAGTGTTGTAAATACTCATTAGAAATCTGTTTTTCAGTGGTACGCAACTTGTGACAGGTTTATGTGCGTATCGAAAAGGTGTATAGCAAAACTGTCTGAAATAGAATTGTTTTCGCGACACAATTCTAGAACCTGTATCAAAATTTACTCCAACATGGAACAGGACTTGTTTTCATTCCACCTCCACTTTCCTTATCACCAATACAGTGGCTTTTCTTTATGAATTTATTGCAACAATAGCAACAGACAGTAAAAGTGTCTCAAACAAGCCAAACAAGCACTGCATCAGTTAAATAGGAAGTGCATATCAAAGCATATCAGTACCAAATATAAAACTGTTGCACGGGTTTCATGAATTTGACACAAGGCTCCCGACTACATCCACAACACCAGAAACGTGTCCCAAATGCCCTACTGAATCGTCCCCTTTGTGTTTTACCATTTTAGTTCTACTGTACAGAGAAATAATGAGAATGTTAACCTCAGTGCATGTGCATCGTGTGCATCTGCAAGTCATCGTATGTATATAAAGCATATAATTAATGTCAGCACCTTTTAGTGTATTTGCCCTAGTATTTATGATACTGTAGGCATTTTACAAAGGATATGTATATTTTATGAAAAGTGTACAAATGTCACTGAACACGATAAAAAATAAAGTGAAGGTTTCAAAGTGTAAGTATATAAATTATACAACAGGTTTATACAGCACTTACACACAACCATTATTTTTTGGTATCTTTTATTTACCATATTTTATAGTACATATAACCATTCACATCAGACCCTGCCCCAAAAAGAGGTTACAGTCTAAAATCACACACACACACACACACACACACACACACACACACACACACACACACACACACACACACACACACACACACACACACACACACACACACACACACACACACACACACACACACACACACACACACACACACACACACACACACACACACACACACACACACACACACACACACACACACACACACACACACACACACACACACACACACACACACACACACACACACACACACACACACACACACACACACACACACACACACACACACACACACACACACACACACACACACACACACACACACACACACACACACACACACACACACACACACACACACACACACACACACACACACACACACACACACACACACACACACACACACACACACACACACACACACACACACACACACACACACACACACACACACACACACACACACACACACACACACACACACACACACACACACACACACACACACACACACACACACACACACACACACACACACACACACACACACACACACACACACACACACACACACACACACACACACACACACACACACACACACACACACACACACACACACACACACACACACACACACACACACACACACACACACACACACACACACACACACACACACACACACACACACACACACACACACACACACACACACACACACACACACACACACACACACACACACACACACACACACACACACACACACACACACGGATCTGTTTGGCCATGCAGGAGTTAGTTAACCTCCTTATCAGTTTTTGTAGTATGAGAGGAAAGTGAATCATTCAGAGGAATCCCATGCAAATACAAGGTAAACACACAAATTACAAGCAGAACATGTCACTTGTGGGAGTCAAGCTTATCCATAAAAAGCATGTAAAGAGGACAAACCAAAGTCATGTAACAGACAGGCATACACATATACAGCATGGACAATGATTAAAGGAACACTCACAACAGGAAAAAAAAAAACTCTGAATTTCACACACATCTGAGGACAAACATTCATAGATTTTTACAACATGCTTGTTTTCATATTTTCAGAACGTCCATTTATTTACAGTCTCTGAAGGAGCTGCAAACTGTATAAGGCAAGGGTCTTCAAACTATGGCCCTCCAGTTGTTCAGAAACTACAATTCCCATCATGCCTAGTCATGTCTGTAAACATCAGAGTTTTACAATGCCTCATGGGATGTGTAGTTCTGCAACAGCTGAAGGGCCAGAGTTTGAGGATCCCTGGTATAAGGTCTCCAAGACTCCGTTCAATTCCACAACTCATGCTGCAACCAATGCAGCTACTTTGTGTTTGTAACTGCAGGTGGACACAGCATTAGTGTAATATCTGCAATGTCAGAGTGTATGGAATGGAGGGAAACTATGAAGTGGCAGTATTAGCCAGATCTACAGGTAAGAGTAGCTGGGTGCATGTTTAGAGCTGTAAAAGGAATGGTGAGGAATAGTGGAGCTGTCAATGCTGACTTTCATTTGTAATGGCCAAATGACGAGCTGTCCCTGGTCTAAATGCTTTGAATCACTGACCTGGTACAGGTATGCTACAAGTACAGTACAATCTGAACGCAGAATCTGCATACTTTTTCAGGGCCAGAGAGCATTTAAACCTCTGAATCACCATGACAGCCTGCTAGAATTTTCCGAAAAAGAAGTTGGCATTGGCAGACCACACAACTCCCTTAGTGCAGATATCCTTTAAAGTGTCGGTAAACCCCCTTCTCTAAAAAAAAATAAAATTAAAAAAACCTTCCTAAGGGCTTGTTCATACGTGTGTTAATTATGAAGAAGGAAGCAATGCTCAATAATAAGCCTATAGCATTGATGACATGTTAATGACGTGTTTTCGTTGGGTTTTTGAAGCATTTAAAAAGCTTCAAGAATGCTTGCTAAATGCCCAAGAAAGTGTTGCTTTTCTAGTGGGAAGTGCCTAAAGAAAAGTGATGTAGAGGGAATTATCTACTTTGGGATGTGGTTAGCTTGTAGTGTGATAGCAGACATTTTTGTGAATTCTCTGCAAGATTATTTATAACAGGTACTTCCATAGTGCCATAAATTTACATCGCTTTATATATACATATTGTACATTCACATCTCTCCTTGCCCTCAAGGAGCTTACAATCTAAGGTCTCTAACTCACATTCATTCATACATACACATACCAGGGCCAATTTAACATACCAGTATGTCTTTGGAATGTGGAAGGACATCGGAGTATCCGGAGGAAACCCATGCCATCACAGGGAGAACATGCAAACTCCAGGCAGGTGGTATCATGGTTGGGATTCGAACAGAAGACCCTAGTGCTGCTAGGCGGAAGTGCAAGATTGATTTGAATATTTTGATCTCTGACACTTGGCTTGGTCCAGCTCAGCTTTGCTGAAACATAAAGCTTTGCCACTGACAATATTGTTCAATGCCTCTCCACGCTTGGTCAGTCCTGCTGGCTGGCTTGATGTATTTGCCTGCCCACAAATGGTGTTACCACACGACCAATCTGTACAAACACGAAGTGACCGGAGCTGCTCTGTCCTCATTCTCAATTATTTCCCAGTGCATTCTGGGATACAGGAGCTTCCACTATCTCTCCCCCAGTGCCCAAGTAACACTTTATAAATACTTCATAAGCACACCATAAATGCTATGGGTACTGCTAAGGTGCAGTTACAGAGCATTACCATTGAAATCAATGGAGGTGGCTGACAAGTGTCAATGCCTCATGAAAGGGACATGCTGCCTAATTTGAAACACAAGATGTCACAACACTACCACTACTGTGTGGACAGCACTGTTTGGTGCCACTAGGATATTCATGGCAGCTGTTGAAGGGCGGCTATGGGGTTTTACAAATGCTGAATAAATGCCACATAAACATAGCGTATTGTCGCACATGTGAGTGAACCCGAACGATTTTTGAAATATCTCTTTGCCCTTTGTTCATTGAAACTTTCCTTTAGGAGAAATCACCTGTAAATTACACCAGTCATGAGCAACTTTCCCCTCTTTGGCGACAACGATCTGCAGACTCCTACAGCCTCTTCATCATTTCCACCATAGTGCACATGCTCCCCTTCTAGTAGCAAGTAAGTCTAATGTCTTACTGTGGGCTATAATCATCCTACCTGATTTCAGAGTGCCATGTCCTGACGGTGTCGTCTCCTCAGGCCATGCAAAGCAGAGTGGAGCTGTCAATTGACACCCTTCACATGGGAAAACTGGGGCTGTGCCCTATTGTTTACACATTGGAATATCCCATTGGTTTACAACCACTTTAAGGCAGGACTTTGAATGGTATGATAAAGTAATGAGATGTTTTTTGCTTCATCGCACATGGCACAATCGGAAATGTTTGGAACAATTTAGATACAAGGTGAAGCAGCTCCCTACTTTAATCTGACTAGAAACTCTACCTAGACTCAAACACATTAACACCAAAAAAATAAATTAATGTGAAATATGGACATTAGCAAAAGAAGTAGTTTGCAAAAGGTGCTTACTTTTAACACTTACCCGTCTCTCTCATTTGTGACTTCAACACAGGAGACAGTATCACAACTCACCCTTACTTATGTAATAGTGCTAATACAAGCATTGTTGCACAAGGTAGGCTAAAACCTGGGTCACTTCTCCAATTAAAAATGTCCATCACACCCTATCGTACCCACTACGAAGTACAGCATATACAGTGTAATGCGCTGCAGTGCAGGAGCATTGTCCTCTACTATATAGTGTGTTAAAGCTGCTGTTCTTAATAAATAGCACAGTAATGCGCCACACGTTACTGCAACACAAGGTTCCCCGCTGGTAGAATACAATCTCGGGTGGGGAGGGGGGGGGGGGATTCTTGCATCCACCTCACTTGTGGCCTCTGGCTGAACAAAGAAAAAAATAACCATGTGTACCCGGTTTAAGGGCTCATATTCTCTAGCTAGCTCAATCCAAAGTAATGCTCAAAATTATACGCATCCTTTGCTTTCATCAAGCTTTTTTGGCTGACAGATGGGCAAATATTTTACCAAAGAACACTGCAAGTGAGAGATCTAAGTGTTCTTTATGTGACTACTTTGAGTAAGGAGACATTGCACGCACTTTCCATTGTAATACCTGTGTGTTCATCCATGAACATAATATATGCTCACTCAGACATCACTAGCTCATTTACCCCTTCAATTTTCAAATTGTGTTCACAGCTTGTATAAGCTCTGTGTAAGTCTGCCTGGCTAATAAACAGTAGAGATGGAGGCTTTGTCTAAGCATCATCACACAACCACAGCTGAGATTGCTTTTCTTTGTGTTAGTAGATTTGTAAGCAAGCAAAGGATATACAGTATGGCTGTGGTCTGCCACTACGCTCAGGTACTTCACATAAAAGACCATTTCATTTTTTGTGCTTTGTACATAAACTCCATAGGTATGGGGTGAGGGAACACAAAGAAAATAAAAACTCAATATCAATGCAATCTTTCATGTAAGTACAGCAAATCTAATGTCTATGTTAGCTTATTCCATTTAAATTTCTGTGGTGCATAAACTTTCTGGTTTTAATATTCCAGTCACAAATACCTTTTCTGCCTCTTCTCTATTACCCTGATGCTGCTCCAGGTCTGCATACTTCTTCCAGTAGATGTGACAAAGAGGAAAATATGTGAGGAACGCATCATAAGCTTTCCTACAAGCTGCCAGGTTGTTCTGTGGGAAGAAAATAAAAGATGGCTAAACCAGGGCTTGACAACTTTGTTGGACATTTAGGAGCCAGCTAAAAATGTTAGGAGCCATTTTTTTTCCGCGCATGCCGAATGGCCGGCTTCTGTCGGACTGGCTGTCATACACACGGGCCCAATGGCGGCCAGTTTTTATTGAACCGGCTGATGTTGCCTGGCATTTGACCCCTGTGTACTTTTTTTACTTCTTCTGAGACATATTAGAAGGAACACTCCAACCACCATGGCCGCTTCAGTGATTTGAAATGGTCATGGTGGTAGGAGTCAGGAATACTGCACATGCTGGAATAAATGGATTTTTGTAAAATCTTACTGTAAAATCCTTTTCTCTTAGCTCATTGACAGACGTAGTCCTCGGTGATACAGCACCTTCGGGTTATGTTGCCTCCACAGGAGCAGGACTAGACAGGAAATTAAAATGCTCTGGCCACACCCTAGGGGCAGTCCCAGAGGGTATATCCTCTCTCTCTCTGCCTCAGCAAATCAGTTATGTCAAAAAGCAGTCTTTAGAGATTTTAACCCAACCCAACTCCAAAACAGAGGGGCGGGGACTACGTCTGTCAATGAGCTAAGAGAAAAGGATTTTACGGTAAGATTTTACAAAAATCCATTTTTCTCTATCGCTCATTGACAGACGTAGTCCTCGGTGATACAGCACCTTCGGGACGTCCCAGAGCAGTATCACAAATGAGGGGTGGGAAAATGGAAATCAAATCCCAATCTAGAAGGCCCAACCGGTGCCAACTAGAAGTTTACAATGCTCATCCTTAATGATGAGACTCAACAAAAAAGAAATTTTTCAAACAGAAAAAAACTCTCGAGGTAGACCACCGGTCTCCTCAAATTGCGGCCTGCAAAACCTTGCGGCCAAATGAGGCATCCGCCGATGCCGTCACATCAATTTTATAGAATTTTGTAAAGGTATGTACCGACGACCAGGTGGCCGCCTTACATACCTGGACCACTGACGCCTGATGGCGAAAGGCCCAGGAAGTACTGAGCGCTCGAGTGGAGTGCGCCCTAACAGGGAACGGAGGACTCTGACCCTTAATAGAATAAGCCTGTACCACCGTCTGTCTAATCCATTTGGCAATGGTCGCGGCAGATGCAGGCAAACCCTTTCTGGGGCCATCCGTGATCACAAAAAGTGAATCCGTCTTACGGAATGATTCCGTAGCTTTCAGGTATACTCTGATTGCCCGAACCACATCCAAGGAATGCAACGCATGTTCCCGATGATGCTTGGGCTGAGGACACAAGGAAGGTAGTACAATATCTTTATTCAGATGAAAATCTGAAACCACCTTAGGAAGAAAGGATGGCTTAGGATGAAGTACTACCTTATCCCTATGAATCACTAGGTATGGGGACTGGCATGATAATGCAGCCAGTTCTGACACCCTGCGAGCAGAAGTGATAGCCACCAAGAAGGCCACCTTCTGGGATAAAGTAAACAAGGGAATCTCCCTGATGTTTTCAAAGGGAGGTTTCTGTAGTACTGACAAAACTAAATTAAGATCCCAGGGCGGTAAGGGCGCGCGGACTGGTGGAGCCAGGTGCCGCACCCCCTGGATGAAATTCCGCACCAAGGACTTGGTAGCTAAAGGTTTCTGAAAGAAGATTGCTAATGCTGAAACTTGACCCTTGATGGTGCTCAAGGCTAGCTTCTCCTCAACCCCTTGTTGCAAAAAAGCCAATATTCGAGTCACCGAATAGGTACGTGGAGGAAATCCTAAAGATTCGCACCACGCAATACAAGTCTTCCATGTGTGATAATAGACCTTGCTGGAAGTCGCTTTCCTTGCTTTAATAAGGGTAGGAATGACTGAAGCTGACAAACCTCTGTCCTTCAGTACTTGGGTCTCAATGGCCAGGCCATTAAAACCAGCGACTGTAAAGCACGATGGTAAATTGGTCCTTGAGACCACAGACACTCCCTGAGACGAAGTTCCCATGGAACGTCTGCGACTAGCCTGTCCAAGTCGGCCAGGCCGGCTTGACGAGGCCAGCCTAGAATTTCTAGGACCACTGGTGCTGACTGGATCTGAACCAGGCGTCCCTAGAGCTATCTGGCCCCGACCATCCGAGAAAGTCTGGTCGTTTTCTGTTCCCACACATTTATCAGATACCTGATTGCTATCAGGAAGGGTGATCTTTTCTGGTTGAACCTCAGGGACCGAAGTTACCCGGCTAGAGGCTTCTTGGCCTGTCTGGTCAACCAGATCCGATTCCTGTGGGGAATTGAGACTAATCTTAGGAAAAGGTAAAGGAAAAGATCTATTCAGGGAACGGTGACTACCGCTCCCTGTAGTACTTAAATGTTGGAAGGGAAGAATCGCACCGGTAGTAGTAGTTGATGCTCGATCTAATGTCCTGAATACCGGTGAAAAACGTCCCCCCACCCTCAAACCGGGTGGGGGCGCACCTTCAGGCTGTGTACTCCTTTGCTTCGGGTTTGGCTGAGTTGGTCCTCTGTTTGTCCGACCAGCCTTTCTTGAACCCTCCTGGAGGAGTCTTGCCTTTCCCGCTTGTTCCAGCCGGGCGTGCGAACCCTTTATGGGCGGTAAAGAAAGGTCCTCGCTTGTTGCGAGGTCCCTTAGCTTTAGCAGCCTGTGGCAAAAAAGTGCTCTTGCCCCCAGTGGCATCCTTAATGATTTCATCTAGGGTGGCCCCAAATAGACGATTCCCCTGAAAGGGGAGATTCGTCAAGGTCTTTTTGGAACCTAGGTCAGCTGACCAGCATTTTAACCACAGCACACGTCTGAGGATTACCGCTGACATAGATGCATGCCCTAATAGGGGAGTAGTGTCCAAGGCTGCGTCACAGATAAACTGTAGCCCTTGTATAATCTGTTCCATCAAATCAGATGTTTCCTGGGGAATATCCTTTCCCCTAAGGTCTTGGCGTACCAATCTCGCCCATTCCGTAAGTGTCTGGGAAACTAGACCAATAACAATTACTGGTCTAAATGCTGACCCTATCAGAGAGAAGATGGTGCGGGACTCTGCTTCCATCTTTCGATCCACCGGATCCTTAAAGGACGAAGTGTCCTCCACTGGGATAACCGTGGCTTTATTCAGCCTGGAAATAGGTGGATCCACCACTGGTGGTACCGTCCATTTCTTAATGATGGATTCCTCAAACGGATAGCGTCTAGCAATACGCTTGGAAATAGTAAAGGTACGTTTAGAATGCTCCCATTCTCCTTTAATCTTATTACCAAAACACTTGGGTACAGGAAAAACCTTCACCGTTTTGATGGGCTTGTTAGTACCAAAAGGAATCTCTGTATCAGTTGCTTCTGCCGGTAAAACCTCAAGTTTTAAGGTTTCCTGCACTGCCACAACTAGTGCGTCCACCAATGCTTCTTCCTGAATTATAGCGGGAGAAGAAACGTCCTCCTCACTGTCTGAGGGAGCTTTACCTGAGGTAACAGCCCTTGCAGAGGGACCTGCAACTGCAGTGACCATCTCTGAATCTGAGTCAGAGGTGTCAGATAATATAGGGGTAGGCGGGGGTCGCTTCCTTGACCCTCGTCCCTGACAGGCCGCCTCCACCCGAGCCACCATAGACTCCAAAATTGCTGTAAATGCCTCTACACTCTGTGCACCGGCGGGTCCCGTGGCCCCCTCGAGGGAAACAGGTGGGGGAATTTGTGTGGCAGGGTCCATGATTATTCCAGTAACTGCCCGGATAATATAATTCAAAAATAAAAAACTTTTTTTTTTTTTTTTTTTCACAGACCCCCAGCGCCACAAAAGCCCCTTAGTGTTACCTGCTAGGGATCCCTATCGATCGAGAGAGAGAGAGAGAGAGAGACCCCCAGGCTCACCACTTGATGCTCAGAGTTTAACTGCAACAGGTTACAGCACTGTCTTGACAAACAGGAAGTCTTTTGGCTGGCTGCCCAGGAAGAAAGGAGGCGGCTCCGCCCCTCTGCACGCCTTCCGGCGCCTCCCCTAGCTCCACGAGGTGTTTGGATCACCTCAAACATGGCCGCCCCCATGCTGGAGACACGAGGCTACGCCAAAATGGCGGCTCGTGCAATCCAGCAAAAAAAATGGCGGCGGCCTGTACCGAATAGCGGTGTGCTGCAGGGCACACAACACTATCTCTGCATGGGGATTTTTGGCGTAGTTGGCGGTACCGGCCCTGGCGGACCTCATGGCCGTTCGGAAGGCCTGCTATAGCTGGAGATTTGACTAGGAAGGCAGTCTACATGTCCGTGGCTTCTGACTGGTAGGTACCTTATTCTTATCACAGTAAGATTCCCAGACTGCCACTGATTACAATCTTTTAAACATGTATACAATTAGATTGTTAGCTCCCAAACCAAGCCTCCTGGCTTTTTGCACATAAAATCACACTCAAAGTAGGGGGATCTGTGCCATGTTATAGGATAGAGGGGGACTCTATCTTA
This sequence comes from Pelophylax lessonae, assembly GCF_965119305.1. NCBI lineage: Eukaryota > Metazoa > Chordata > Amphibia > Anura > Ranidae > Pelophylax > Pelophylax lessonae. The sequence continues at coordinate 90,054,732 of NC_138777.1, read as the reverse complement.
CCATACAGAGAGGGGCCCGCGTTCACCACAAGACCCGTCAGGGGGAAAAGGGGGAACATACTACTCACAATACCGGAACCAGTCGGGCACCAACTCCTGACAGTACCCCTCTCCACCGGAGCGGGAGGGCTGTCGACCAATACGGACGCCGTGACTCATGGTCTTTGGCGTTTCAGCGAGACGTTTAACTCGCGGGGTCAGTCCCTTAATGGGACTTTGTCGTGGCCGACCCAGCGCGGAGCTATGGCCTGCACGCGCTCGTAGGCTGAACTGGGGTGACCACCGGATCTCAACATCCAGCCCGTCGCCCAGTTCAGCTTTCTTGCTTGAAGATCTCACAGGAACACTGGAGAAAAAAGCGGTCTAAAAAATCTTTTTAAGAAAAAAATCTTGCCAGGACCGAAGATCCCAGCAAGGTATCTAGGTCCTTACTCCTAACTAGACAGAAAATAACTGATTTGCTGAGGCAGAGAGAGAGAGGATATACCCTCTGGGACTGCCCCTAGGGTGTGGCCAGAGCATTTTAATTTCCTGTCTAGTCCTGCTCCTGTGGAGGCAACATAACCCGAAGGTGCTGTATCACCGAGGACTACGTCTGTCAATGAGCGATAGAGAAATTTACATTTATTTGCTGGGGGGCTAGTTGCACCCACAGCACGTGACTTACTGCTGGCGGTTACTGCTGGCTGGTACTGCTGTGGGTACTGCTGGCTGGTACAGCGTGCGGATACTGCAGGCTTGTACTGCTGGCTGGTACTGCTGGTGGGTCCTGCTAACTGGTACTGCTGTGGGTCCTGCTAGCTGGTACTGCTGAGAGTACTGCTGGAGGGAAATACTGGTGGAGATCACTGAGCGCCACTGTAGGAAGCATATGGAGCCGATGCTTCCTGAATCTCTCCTGTCACAGGCGGAGTGCATTTGATATCACTCCGCCTGTGACAGGACGGAGGTACACAGGAAGCATTGGCTCCATTCTGTCACAGCTGACAGACACTGTTCTTTTGCCTGACATCCCAAATCTCCTGCGAGGTGTGGGAATCTCCCACATGCAGGCACGGCACTTGCGGGTGTCGGGGCGCCACAGCCCGCATGCAGGAGACTCCCGCACCTCGCAGGAGACCTGGGATGCCTGGCGACAAGACCCCTCCGGCAGTATAACCCAGGCGCCAGACCGCTAATTCTAGTTGCCAATATGACCTGGAGCCTGGGTTTTGTCGAGCCCTGGGCTAAACTGACAACTATGCATGCACTTTATACCCAAGAGGTGAAAAATTTGTAATATTCGAATAATATTCCACAGTAGCGTAAATGTTACAAAAAAAAAGCCAAAAGCAAAACAGATTGTCAAACTAATATGTGAGTAATAAAGCAAATGTCCATAAAAGTGCTAAATAATTGTGCTGCGGCTTTGCTCACTGGAGAGGATACACCATATGTCCACCACCAAAGTGCAAGTGCAGGACCTCATTGCCACTCATTCTCATGACTGTCAATGGCACTTAATAATGATAAAACTCTACCTGGGAAATTCAAACATCATCTCCGAGTCATTACTCCGGCTCTCATAATAACAGCCACCACATGCTTAATCACCAGTAACTAGCAGAACCAGCAAATTGAAGGTAATCATCTCCCTTCTTTTCTTCTTTTTTATACTTTTTCCATTGGTCCTTTCTCTGATGCGCATTGAGTGAAATAATCTGAACGCACTTTTCTCAAGATATTTCCAAATAGTTGCAATAGAATTGATATTGTTATTAATTTACTATTTTCCAGGTATGGAAATATCAAATTTATTGCAACACTTCGGAGTATCCTGAGTGCGTTCAGATTATTTCACTCAATGCGCATCAGAGGAAAGGAGTAACAGAAAAAGTATAAGAAAGAAGAAAAGAAGGGGAGAAGGGAGAGGATTACTTTCAATTTGCTGGTTCTGCTAGTTACTGGTGATGAGGCAATTAGCCTATGAGGTGGCTATTAATATGAGAGCCGGAGTAATGACTTGGAGGTGATGTTTGAATTTCCCAGATGGAGTTTTATCATCATTAAGCGCTATTGGCAGTCATTAGAAAGAGTGCCAATGAGGTCCGATGAGTGATATTCTAAAGGAAGAGGGACCTGCACTTTCACTTTGGTGGTGGACATATGGCGTATCATCTCCAGTGAGATGAAGCACAACTTTTTAGTACTTTTATGGACATGTGCACATATTAGTTTATGACAATCTGTTTTGTGTTTTTTTTTTTTTTCTTTTTGTAACATTTGCGCTACTGATGAATATTATTAGATTATTACAGATGATTTTTCACTTTTTGTGTATATTTTGATAAAGTATCAGCAGTGGAAATATTTTTTTAGTTTAGGATTCACATTGTTTTGGGCGTGGTGAATTTTTGTATTTAAATTTATTTATGCACTTTAAACCAAACAAAATATGAATGCAAATGTGTACTAACAAGTAAAAATACATACTACTGTATACAGTACAAGTGTGTAAACTAAACGCGAACAGTGCTGATGAGGCCTTCATGGATGAGGCTTGGAGTAACAGGCAAATTATTCATACACACAAGGATGTCTTTTGAGCATATAGTAACTATTGTCATATGACTGGACATTGGAAAGCAGTGACCACTTAGACAAAACACATTATTAATAGGGATGCACCGAAATGAAAATTTTGAGCCGAAACCGAAACCGAAAATGCAGGATGCCCTTGGCCGAAAACCGAAAATGACTTTTTCCCCCAAAAAAATTTAAAATGGATAGAACAGGGGCATACACCAAAAACAGGTAGCGACGTACACCTGTCACTGCCACCCTGTCACAGTATATGTACTGTGATGGGTTGGCAAGAGGTTAATTTAATTACCAATGGTATTTGTATTATGCAGCATGAGGGGGTTAATATATTGTCACTGCTGGTCACTCATCTATTAGTGACCGACCAGTGGCAGTTAATTAACCCCTTTGTGCTGCATTAGTGCAACCAGTGTCAGTGCAACCAGTGTTAATTAACACTGATACTGGTTGCACTAATGCAGCACAAAGGGGTTAATTACCTGCCACTGGTCGGTCACTAATAGATGAGTGACCAGCAGTGACAATACATTAACCCCTCATGCTTCATAATACAAATACCATTGGTGAGCTGCCTCAGCTCTCCCCCCCCCCCCCCAACTGCCTCAGCGTCCCCCTCCGCAGTACACCCTCCCCCCCCCCTCTGGCTCAGCATCCCTCCTCGGGTGTCCTTCATTCAAAAGTCCCGCCTCCCGGTGATGTCACTACTACGATCTGTGTTGAATGAAGTGACATACCGGGCGGGAGGGCGGGGCGAGCGGCCGCTATAGATAGAACTATGTGATCCATCCCTGTCAGCTCAGCGGGACTGTGTGTGAATGAGAACTGACCTGACACCGGGCGGGGGGAGCGGCCGCTAATAGATATAACTATGTGAGCCTTCACTGTCAGCGGAGATACATGCCTGACAGTGAAGTGAAGGCTCACATAGTTATAGTTATTAGCGGCCGCTCCCCCCGCCCGGTGTCAGGTCACTTCTCATTCACACATAGTCGCGCTGAGCTGACAGGGATGGATCACATAGTTCTAGTATCTATAGCGGCCGCTCGCCCCGCCCCCCCGCCTGGTATGTCCATTCATGCACACATCTAGTAGTAGGGACGTCATTGAGAGGCGGGAGGCCGGCCAGAGGCGGGAGGCCGGCCAGAGGCGGGAGGCCGGCCAGAGGCGGGACTTTTAAAACCTGCCCTGCGCCCTCCTCCTTCCTCACGGCGGCCATTATTTTCGGCAATGTTAACCCATTATCGGCCGAAATGGGATAGGCTCATTTTCGGCCGATAATTTCGGTGGCCAAAATTTCGGGGCATCCCTAATTATTAATCCACATTCCCAACAAAACATCCTGTCACTTTTAACTGCTATAGTTTTATGAAAAGAAAACTGCTATTCTTTTAAAATAGGTATCTATATCATACTATAGCAACCATTTGGGGTTATGCATCTTGAATCACTCACCTTGATAGGAAAAAGACAACTAGTTACTAAAGGGGCAACACAAACCTCAGAAAACTCCATGCGGTTGATTTACTAAAGCTGGAGAATGCAAAATCTGGTGCAGCTGTGCATGGTAGCCAATCAGCTTCTAACTTCAGCTTGTTTAATTAAGCTTTGAAAAAATAACCTGGAAGCTGATTGGTTTCTATGCACAGCTGCACCAGATTTTACACTTTCCAACTTTAGTAAATCAACCCCCATGTGTAAGATCCACTGTGATAGGCTAAGATCAGTGCCAACATTACATGCTTGCCCACACTAGGTGGCTAACGATATTGTTAATAACAGCCTGATGTTAAAAAATGAATACCATCCATCTACCAAGAATCTGAAAAAGAGATGCAAAGACGACAGAAGGAAAAAACTGTGCTTCATGCACAATAAGGTTTCGGTGTATACCTTAAAAAAAATAAATGTAAAATCGGCAATAATATAAAAAAAAGTGATTGGGCCTTTACCTGGCTTTCTGCATATGCTATCAGTTTAGTCCAAGCACTGAAATTCCATTGTTTCTTCATCGCTGTTTTCCAGTAGGTGCTGAATTCAGGAGGCATGGCACTTCCCACACCACAGGATTCCTCATCACTGCCGCTACAGTCCTCCGTGGTCAGAACATCGCAGTCCATGGTGGAGAAATCAGACACAGGGGGATTCACTGGAGATGAAGGGCAACAACTTTAAATGCAGAACATTTACTCTTATATTGTGCATTTCTAATATATGTGCAAAGGTAAAATTATGCCATTCAAGTAAGGCCATCAGCTAGGAATACACCATTAATAATTCAATTTGGAAGAAGGTACTAGTAATTAGGGTAACCATTATCAATATACAAATGCAGCAGCTGGGAAGTTCTACCGTTACGTCGTGCAACAAAAACATTTTCGAATCAACTTTGCAACGATAGCTGTTTTCCTAAAGAAGGAATGAAAACGAAGTCATGGTTACATATGATACACAAATGGTAGTTGATCCATTTTGAGGCAATTTAGACTACTGCACTTTACTGCAATGAACAAAGCTAAGTTTGGTGGCATTCATTTTTTATCTGGGCATATTTGGAGATCACGGAATGCTTTCCCCTTTCCAGTCTATAACCTTCTTTAGACCCTATCTTGCTACACCCACTGCGATTATGTGATTTGGTGAAATTCTCTTCCCACTTGATATCACCTCATCTACAGCTCTCAGGCATTTTAGGCACTCCCAAATTCCCCCAGCCTACAACAGCTCACTGGTATTTCGGTGGTGGTTTAGAAAAGGAATAAAATACATCTACGAACTCTTGGTGCTTGACGGTATAAAGTTAGAATACTTAAGGGAACAATGGCAACATGCAGCTGACAAAGCTTTTCGATGTATTCAAATACACCACCATACATACTCATCATTTTCTCAAGTGCCAAACGGAATCTCCCAAACAAATAACCCCATTTTAAAATCGTTTTTTTGGAAAGACCCCTACCTGTATGGCCTAGTCTTAGACCTGTACAATTCATTTACTGATTTTTTGGGCCCTCTCACACTCAGTGGGAAGCTGACCTAGGCAAAACTTCAGACCAAGCCACCTGTAACCAAATATGGATGGGCTCTTCTAAATGCTCACAAAATGTATTGGCTCAAGAGAATGCCTACAAATTGTGTTCACGTTGGTACACGATCCTGGTGTGTAGCCAAATTTGTCCCCTCTGCATCCCCCAGTGCTTTCAGGAATGCAGGGAACAAGGCACTCTCTTCCATATCTGTTGGTCTTACCCAAAGGCGACAAAATTCTGGATACAAGTCTATACAGTGATCAGATCTATCCTCAACGTCTCCCTTGCATGTAATCCTTGGGAAGCATTATTACATAAACCGATTCTGTCCCTAACCAAAGCACAGAGGAGGGCTGGAGGGATTTATTTTCCTGGCAGCCTGACAAGTACTGGCCAGAGCCTGGCACCAAACATTTCTTCATTTCGCAGAAGTCAAACAGAGGTTCATCATGAAACTCACTCACTGATACACATGCCAAAATGCCAAAGTTTTGAAGATTTGGAACCAATGAATTTATATAGGTACTTCGTTAGTCTGTTGAAAAAAGATACAAGTCCATCTAATTCAACCAATGAGAGGGGGACAAAGAATATATAAATAATACAATCCCATATACACAATCCTATACCCACAGTTGATTCAGAGGAAGGCAAAAACCCCCAGCAAAGCATGATCCAATTTGCTCCAGCAGGGGAAAAAATTCCTTCCTGATTCCCTGAGAGGCAATTGGATATTCCCTGGATCAATCTTACCTATAATGTTAGTATCCAGTTATATTATATACATTTAGGCAATAATCCAGGCCTTTTTTAAACCAATCTACTGAGCTGGCCAGAACCAGCTTTTGAGGGAGTCTATTCCACATTTTCACAGCTCTTACTGTGAAGAAACATTAAGACCCCGTTCACACTGGGGCGACCCGACTTGCCGGAGCGACCTGTGAAGTCGCGGTGCGAGCTACCTCGGAGCGGCCGGCACGGACTTCATAACATTGAAGTCAATGCAGGTCGCTCCAGGACGCCCCAAAGAAGCTCAGGACCCTTTTTCTAAGTCGGAGCGACTTGTGCCGCTCCTATTAGAACAGGTCCTGTGCTGCTCTATGGCAGACGACCCACGGCGACTTGTCAGGCGACCAGGTCACCTGACAGGTCGCCCCAGTGTGAACGGGGTCTTAAGTATTTGGAGATTAAATCTCTTTTCTTTCAGACGTAAAGAGTGCCCCCTTGTCCTCTGATGACCTTAACCGGTTGCCGACTGCGCACAGTATATTTACTGCGGCAGTCAGCCCCGGCCAGGCAGAGTGACGTAGATCTACGTCGCTCGCCTGTCACTCCTTTTAGAGCCAATAGCGGGCGAGCGGGCGCCCGCTGAGGCACGCGCCCGCCTCGGCTCGTTCAGGGAGGAGTGCGGGCGTGTGACCGGCGGACCCGATGTCCGCCGGTAACACTACGATCGCCGGTACAGCGGGAGAAAGATAGAGCGGCTTATGTAAACAAGCCGCCTGTCAGTTCTCCCTGTGTAAAAATGAAGATCAGACGGTTCTACTATGTAGAACAGTTGATCTTTGTTTTTACACCAATAGCCATGTCCCACTACAGTTAGAAGCACGCCCCTAGGACACACTTAACCCCTCCCTGTCCAATACAGTTAACCCCTTCCCTGCCAGTGTCATTTTTGCAGTATTGTATAGCACTGATTACTGCAGTAATGTCACTGGTACCTACAAAAGTGTCAAAAATGTCAGTCAAGGGTCCGATCTGTCGCAGTACCGCAAAAAATAAATTGCAGATCGCCGCCATTACTCGTTAAAAAAAAAAAACACCAAAAATGACAAAAATCTTTCCCTTTGTTAGTAAACGCGATAACTTTTGCGCAAACCAATCAAAATACGCTTTTTGCGATTTTTTTTACCAAACATATGTAACATAAAACAATTTGGCTGAAAATGTTAAAAAATTTAGATTTTTACTTTTTTTTTGGGGGGGGAATTTCATATAAAAAAAAGTGAAAAATATTGTTATTTTTGCAAAAATTACGCTCTTTTTTTGTTTATAGCGCATGATCAAAAAATCGCACAGGTGATCAAATACCACCAAAAGAAAGCTCTGTTTGTGGGAAAAAAAGGACGTGAAATTTGTTTAGGTACAGCATCGCACGACCGCGCAATTGTCCGTTAGCCCCCATTCACACTGGGGCGACGCTACTTCGCACCGCGACCTCCGAGGTCGCGGTGCGAGCAGCGCGCCGCTACCTCGGAGCGGCCGCCACGGACTTCGTAACATTGAAGTCTATGGCGGTCGCCTCCTGGTCGCCCCAAAGAAGCTCCGGACCCTTTTTCTGAGTCGGAGCGACTTGTGTCGCTCCTATCAGAACGGGTCCGCAGCTTCCCTATGGGAGGCGACCTGCGGCGACCTGTGAGGCGACCAGGTCGCCTCACAGGTCGCCCCAGTGTGAACGGGGGCTTAAAGTCACGCAGTAAAAAAAAAAAAAATCGCAAAAAAAACCCTGGTCAGGAAGGGGGTAAAATCTTCCGGGGCTTAAGTGGTTAAAGTGAACAACAACACCAAGTTCACTATATGTATTTGTACATGTTGAACATATCCCCCTAATCTCCTCTTCTCAAGAGAGAATAAATTCAGTTCCTCTAATCTGTCCTTATAGCAGAGCTTCTGCATGCCTTTTATGGCCTCTTGCACACAATACTCCTGTTTGAGCATCTACTTTTTCATGTTTTTTTTTTTAATGTATCTGCGCATTTTTGCGCATATGCGTTCACGCAATTGAGTGCATTTTTACGCAAATGCGGGGAAACGTATTCTCATGTTCTTGTTTTGTGCATTATGTAAATGGCCGTTTGCGCACGCGCGTATTTGTGGCGTAAATTGACCAAAAATGCAGATTTTTCTATTTTGTTATTACTGAAGAATGCACGGCGCTTGTTTACGTGCCTATGTGCATGGGCACATTATAATTAATGGGCTGTATTTTAGCTTAGTAAAAAAAAAAAAAAAAAAAAAAGCTGTACTGAGCTTTTTCAAGCTGCAGTGTGCAAGAGGCCTATCAGTTTGGTTTGCTCTTCTCTAGTTCCCAATATCCTTTTTGTGAACTGGTGCCCAAAACTGAACTGCATATTCCAGAGGAGGTCTTACTAATGATTTGTACAGGGGCAAAATTATATCTCTCTCTTTGGAGTCCATACCTCTCTTAACACAAGAAAGGACTTTGCTCCCTTTGGAAACTCCAGCTTGGCACTGCATGCTATTATTAAGCTTATGATCTATCAAAACCCCCAGATCCTTCTCAACCATTGATTCCCCCAGTTGTACTGCCCCTAGTCTGTAAAATGCATGCATATTCTTATCAACATTAACCTTATCTGCCACGTAGTTGTCCAATGAAACAGTGCATTGAGGTTGGCTTGTAAATTGGAGACATTCTGTAAGGACGTTTTTCCACTGCAAAGCTTGGTGTAATCTGCAAAGACTGAAATTATACTTTTAATCCCAGACCCTATATCATTTCTAAAAAATAATAACCTATATTGGATTACCTTAATCTGAACCGTACTCTACTCTCTGTATGATCATTTGTAGGGATCGCCACTGCTACGCTTGGCTAACTGAACCCCAAGGGTACTTTTTCGTACCTAAACCCCCCCCCCCTTTCTCTCCAGGCAAATTATTTTCCTTTTTCTCTCACTCCCTCTACCCTTTTTGCAACAATTGGGCCCTTTGGACTCCATTCTTTACTTTTTCTTAATTTCTGAGCCCTCAATTTTAACCCAAAGCACCTTTTATCCCTCTCCCTTCCACAGAGGCATATGTCCTCACCGGCAGGAAAGGTCACTGCCGGTATGATCCATATCTTCACCTCCTTGATGACAATGCATAACTATGTACACTCCATTACTTTTCCCAATATAACTTTGTGCTGACACTCCTTTACAACCAGTGAGCCTGCTTATGTGTATTTGCCTCTGTTATTTCTGTCTTTTTATTATGCACATATCTGCTGTATAAGGCCCCTTTCACATGGGGTAGATCCCTTTTGGCAGTCTCAGGCAGGCGGGTGATAGGTCCGTCTCTGCTCACTGTGCAGAGACAGACCTGTCAGAGTCCCGCTCTTCTCTACGGAGAGATCGGATGAAAGCAAACAGCCTGTCTGTTTTCATCCGATCCGACCTGCTGGATAGATACTGAACGTATCGCCATCCGTCTGTTTTCAGCGGATCTTCTCAGATCGGATGCCAGGCATCCGCCTCCCCATAGAGGAGAATAGGTGGCCCGAACAGGTCCACCTGAAAAACAGACAGGTGGACCTGATCAGTCTGCTCTGTGAAAAGGACCTAATACTATCTAAAAAAAACCTCAAAAACCTTATATAATAGTTTGTAAAACAAATTTCAGGTAAGGGGTGACTTGACATCTACTGGGTAAATTTTTCCCAGTTTATTCACCGTCATAAGTGGCTAAACTGAATTGTATTTCAATCTACTGATTTCTATTACGTTCCTCTAAAGCTCATGGGATTATTAACATTGTTCAGGGAATCCATTGGCATTTTTAAAAAATGATTTCTCACATAGAGCAATGGTAGGTGTATTATTCTGTCCAATAATCATCCTTTTGCCCTAAATATGGCCCTAATGTTAATATATGTGGAAACAAAAAGCATCACATGCAATGTAATGAATATCAGTGTGGTAGAATGAAAGCGCTTAATTAGAGTTCTGTGAAGGTAACAGATACATTAATGTATATTATATATGTGGCCCTACTGCTTCATTTGGACTCATCTACAAGGTATAAAAAATGAGCTGCAATAACTAAGTACTAATAAGTACTACCAGTAAGTACTAATAATAACTAATGAGCTGAAATAACTGCAAAATGTAATTTTAACTACCATTCTGTATCAGGTTACACTGTACAAGATTATCAAAGCTGGCGGAAATATTTTCAGGGCTAATGCTGGCTACAGTTAGAGCCGGTTCACATAGCAGCGACCCGACTTGCCGGGGCGACCTGTGAAGTCGCCCCAGTGTGAACCGGCTCTAAAGCTTGCCAATTGCATAACTTTGCAACAATTTAATAACAACTTTGTGTAGAACATTTATTAAAAAAGAATATATCTGTGGACAGTTGTACTACTGTAGGTTTCATTAAAAGGATTTGTTCCCCCAATATAAAACATATTCTTCCTTGTTTTAGGCCATGTTCACACTCTTTCACGGACTGAACCTACCTTTCATGTTTACACTCTTTAACGGACTGGACCTACCTTTCATGTTTACACTCTTTAACGGACTGGACCTACCTTTCATGTTTACACTCTTTAACGGACTGGACCTAACTTTGGCTATGATAGTGAATGCTCTATTTCACTTGGTCCATACATGTTATTGGCCCCAATTTACTATACTGTTCGTCAATCATGACTATCAAAAGTTTATGGTTGTATTTTCTATCTACAGCTGTACCTCAAATATTTTTTTTATGGTATGGATACACTGGAAACTGCTAAGAGCTGGTTCACACTGAGGCGACCTGTCAGGCGACCTGGTCCCCTGACAGGTCGCCTGCCATAGAGAAGCTGTGGACCCGTTCTAATAGGAGCGACACAAGTCGCTCCGACTTAGAAAAAGGGTCCGGAGCTTCTTTGGGGCGACCCGGAGCGACCTGCATTGACTTCAATGTTATGAAGTCCGTGCCGGCCGCTCCGAGGTCGCGGTGCGAGCAGCGCACCGCGACTTGTGAGGTCGCCCCGGCAAGTCGGATCGCTCTAATGTGAACCGGCTCTAATAAAATAGATAAAGAATTTGAAGAATAAAATAAACAAATAAAACCTATTCTTCTATGCTAGTTGGTGAGGCTAGTTTTTTTTATGGTTTTATCTTGTTTTACTGAGATGGTGGTGATCAATCTTCCTGATAAAACTCTGTTGCAAGATCCCATGACACCCCATGTGCTGTGAGAACGCATATATTGATTCAGCTGATGCCCAAGAAGCACTCACAGATCTATTAGAATGCGACATTACAGGAAATGTTAAAATCTGATCCCTGAGACCATAAGCTTGGATGATGGGCTGCTTGACAAACTAGAGATGGTGGAACAGGAAAAACCCCCTAACCCTAAACTGACAATGCTGCTGTCAGAAGGTTTCCCTGTGCTCATTCATCCAGGGTGGAAGCACTCTAATACAAAGGTGTGTAATTGGCCAGATCACCAAGTGACTATAGAGTGAAAAAAGTCTAAGACCCCGTTCAGACAGGGGTGACGCTACTTGCTGGGGTGACCTGTGCACCGCGACCTCGGCGCGACATGCACGGACTTCATATCATTGAAGTCAATGCAGGTCGCCTCCAGGTCGCCCCAAAGTAGTACAGGACCCTTTTTCTAAGTCGGAGCGACTTGTGTCGCTCCTATTAGAACGGGTCCTGTGCTAATCAATGGCGGCGACCCACCGCGACTTGTCAGGCGACCAAGTCGCCTGACAAGTCGCGCTAGTGTGAATGGATACTAAAACAAAAAACAAAAAAAAAAAAAACGAATACAGCCACCAAATCAAAGGATTGTTGATGATGATAGTTTTAAATAGAGCAAACCATGGCTAAAATTGTTGTTAGTTTATTTCTTGCTGCCTGTGTCCTGTGTGGGAGATTGCCTTTCATTTCCTGTCCTGAAATGATGGCAGGAAGTGAAAGGAAATCTGTACAAAGTGATGGGAAATCCCCTCATAGCGCTCACACAAACAGTTTTTTCTATTTGAACATTTCCCCTCACCTCTTGTTCTGGTGACAGCTGTAAAATTATGAATTGTCATCCCGTTCTGTCTCACAGACAATGGCAAGCAGGATAAATTAAAAGGTTAATCTCCCCATTGGGGACAAAACCAGCATTATAAGCTCAACAAGGGCTCTAATCTTTCCTTACACTAGCCAAAACTAAACATTTGGAATACAAACATATTTATGCAACACTTTGCCTAAAAATACAAGTTCAATTTTTTACTTAGTCTTTCAACTGCTCCATATAAAGAAAAAAAAACAAGTTAAAATGAGAAAAAAAATTGTAAATTTGCTGCTAAGGCTGTATTCCAGAATAGGCAAATGTAATCTAAATACAAGAGTCGTGTGTATTATTACTTGAATCTTGGTGAGCTTTGTATATTCCTTCTTAAGGGCCATACACACTATAAGATTTTCTGAAGACTTTTTCCTTCAGACTTACCAAAACCATAGAATATAAGGTCAAACCTAAACACTTTCAATTTGTATGCAATCTGGCAGACCCTTGCACTACATAGAAAAGGGAAATCTGAAGGAAATCTAACCACAAATGTTGGATAGTGTGTATCCAGCTTAAGACTGTGCAGTAACCCATCGTGAAACTTTGCCTCTGTACAGGAGCTTTGTGTAATAAATACTGGTCCCTGCTGCTCACTCTCCTTGTGCAGGGTGACTAGTCCTGTATCCATCCCCCCTGTGCTAGTTTTCTGCAGGCAGCCTATCATGGGTGGGCCAGAAGTGTCCCTCCCACAGCGCTCCTCTCTGAACAGGCTATGCACAGCACAGTGATCATGTCATCACTATTCTAACAAGGCAATATCTGGGTTTGCAAAAGCATTTGAAAAATACAATTATTTTTATCTTTTGCAGGTATTAACCACTTAAGCCCCAGAAGATTTTACCCCCTTCCTGACCAGTGCCTATTTTGCGATTTGGCACTGCGTTACTTTAACGGACAATTGCACGGTCGTGCGACGCTGTACCTAAACGAATTTGGAGTCCTTTTTTTTCCCCACAAACAGAGCTTTCTTTTGGTGGTATTTGATCACCTGTGCGATTTTTTGATCACGCACTATAAACAAAAAAAAGCGTAATTTTTGCAAAAATAACAATATTTTTCACATTTTTTATATGAAATTCCCCCCAAAAAAAATGTAAATCAAAATTTAACATTTTAGGCCAATTATTTTTTTTACCATATGTTTGGTAAAAAAAAAAACGCAAAAAAATGGATTTTTGTAAGAACTTACCGTAAAATCCTTTTCTCTTAAGCTCATTGACAGACGTAGTCTTCTTGATTCTCAAGAGCTGGGTTATGTTGTCTCCGCAGGAGTAGGACTAGGCAGAATGACAAAACGTTCTGGCTCCACCCTAGGGGCAGTCCCTGAGGGTATATCCTCCCTCTCTCTGCTACAGGGAATCAGTTCTGTTTAAAGCAGTACAGAGAATTTAACCCAACCCAACTCAATGATAGAGGGGCGGGTACTACGTCTGTCAATGAGCTTAAGAGAAAAGGATTTTACGGTAAGTTCTTACAAAAATCCATTTTTCTCTATCGCTCATTGACAGACGTAGTCTTCTTGATTCTCAAGAGCTGGGACATCCAGAAGCAGTGCCACAAATGAGGGGTGGGATTGACAAAATCAAATCCAATCTAGAAGGCCCAACCGGTGCCAAACTAGAAGTTTTAAAGGCTCATTATAAACGAAGAATGAGACTAAAGAAAAAATTTTCCAACGGAAAAAAACCCTCGAGGTAGACCACTGGTCTCCTCAAATTGCGGCCTGCAAAACCTTGCGGCCAAACGAGGCATCAGACGATGCCATTACATCAACTTTATAATGTTTAGAAAAGGTATGCACCGACGACCAGGTAGCCGCCTTGCACACCTGGACCACTGACGCCTGATGGCGAAAGGCCCATGATGCACTAAGTGCCAGAGTGGAGTGCGCCTTAACAGGGAACGGGGGCTCCCGACCCTTAATAGAATAAGCCTGCACTACCGTCTGTCTGAACCATCTGGAAATGGTCGCGGCAGATGCAGGCAACCCCTTTTTGGGTCCATCTGGGATCACAAAAAGTGAATCCGTCTTGCGAAACGAGTCTGTCGTTTTCAAGTATACCCTGATCGCCCGGACCACATCCAAGGAGTGTAACGCAAACTCCCGAGGATGACTGGGCTTAGGACACAGGGAAGGTAATACAATTTCTTCATTCAGATGAAATTCTGAAACCACTTTTGGTAGGAAGGATGGATTCGGACGAAGAACCACCTTATCTCTATGAACCACCAGATATGGTGAACGACAAGACAATGCGGCCAGTTCTGACACCCTGCGTGCAGAAGTAATAGCCACCAAGAAGGCCACCTTCTGGGACAACGTGGGTAGAGGAATCTCCCTAATATCTTCAAAGGGAGGTTTCTGAAGAACCGACAACACTAAATTAAGATCCCAGGGGGGTAACGGCGCGTGCACTGGCGGAGCCAGATGTCGCACCCCCTGGATGAAGTTCCGCACCAAGGAATGAGTAGCCAAAGGCTTCTGAAAGAAGATGGCTAATGCTGAGACCTGACCCTTGATAGTACTCAAGGCCAGTTTCTGCTCAACCCCTTGTTGCAGAAAAGCCAATATTCGACTAATCGAATAAGACCGAGGACGGAACCCCAAAGGTTCACACCATGCAATGTAGGACTTCCATGTGCGATGATAAATCTTTCTGGAAGTCGCTTTCCTTGCTTCAACTAGAGTAGGAATAACTGAAGCTGACAAACCTTTGTCCTTCAGCACCTGGGTCTCAATAGCCAGGCCGTTAAAGCCAGCGATCGTAAAGCAGGATGGAAGATCGGTCCCTGAGACAGTAGATCCTCCCTGAGAGGAAGTCTCCACGGGACGTCCGCCACCAGTCTGACCATGTCGGCGTACCAAGCTCGACGAGGCCAGTCCGGAGCTACCAGGATTACTGGGATTCCTTCCTCCTCTATTCTGCGAAGAAGTCTTGGCAGTAACGCGAGAGGAGGGAAGGCATATATTAGCTGGTATTGCCCCCACGGGGCGATCAGTGCGTCTGCGGTTTCTGCTAGAGGATCGCGGGAGCGAGCCACGAATCTCTGAACTTTCCTGTTGAATCGTGATGCCAACAGATCCACATCCGGGGTGCCCCACCGTAGGCACAACTGGTGGAAAACGTCTGGATGGAGGGACCATTCCCCCTGATCCAGGGTCTGACGGCTGAGATAATCTGCCTGCCAATTCTCCACCCCCGGAATGAATACCGCAGAGATTGCTGGAACAAATCGTTCCGCCCAGCGAAGAATGCAAGCCACTTCTTTGGCCGCTCGGACACTCTTGGTGCCCCCCTGGTGATTGACACAAGCCACGGCCGTGGCATTGTCCGACTGGATCCGAACCGGGCTGCCCTGGAGCTGCTCGGTCCAGTGAATCAGACAAAGTCTGATCGCTCTCAGTTCCAATACATTTATCGGTAACCTGGATTCTTCCGGGGACCAAAGTCCCTGGACAGATAACTGACCAAGAATTCCTCCCCATCCGGATAGACTGGCATCCGTGGTCACTATCGTCCAATATATTGGCAGAAATGACTTTCCCTGGCTGAGCATTGGAGACCGAAGCCACCAAACCAGAGACTCTCTGGTCTGTTTGCTCAATCGTATCTGATTGTCCAGGGATTCCGGATTCCGATTCCATCTGAGAAGAATCTCTTGCTGAAGAATTCGGGTATGGGACTGGGCAAATGGGACTGCTTCGAACGAAGCCACCATCAACCCCAGAACCCTCATGCAAGTCCGAAGGGAAGACCAGCTGTTGGACAGTAACAACTGGACTGCTGATTGAATCTTTCGGAGTTTCCCTACCGGAAGAAAAACTCTCGTCCTGACTGTGTCTAGAATTAGACCCAGATATTCGAGCCTCTGGGTGGGAACCAGAAATGACTTTTGCTGGTTCACCAGCCACCCGAATTCCTGTAAAGAAATCATAGTAATTTCTATGTTTTGTAGCAAGGTCTGAGGAGACTCTGCATGAAGCAGAAGATCGTCTAGGTAACCTAGAATCGATATACCTCTTTGGCGCAGAAGTGCCAACATTGGGGCCAACACCTTTGTGAAGACCCGCGGAGCCGTGGCGAGACCGAAAGGTAACGCCACAAACTGATAGTGGTTCTCCTCTACGGAAAAGCGTAGAAAACGCTGATGTCCTGCGAAAATGGGAATGTGAAGATAGGCGTCCTTGATGTCTATGGACGCTAGGACATCCCCTGGATGCAGGAAGGCTGCTACCGTGCGAATGGACTCCATTCTGAATCTTCTTATGTTGACGAAAGAATTGAGTGCTCTTAAGTCCAGAATTGGACGCACTTTGCCCTCTTTCCTGGGTATTGTAAACAGGTTTGAATAAAACCCTTGAAACCGTTCTGTCCAAGGAACGTGGACTACCACTCCTTGTTGTAGTAGATCTATGACTGCTCTCCGCAGATCTTCTAAACGATCTGAGGATAGTCGGATATTGGAAGGGAAGAATCGCGCCGGTGGGAGAGATCGAAACTCGATCTTGTACCCTGACCTTATGACTTCGCAAACCCATTTGTCCGGGATTCTGGAAAGCCATGGATCCGGGAACCGGCGAAGACGTCCCCCCACCCCAGTTATGGGTGGGGGCGCACCTTCAGGCTTTGGATGGTTTATCTTCAGGTCTGGAGGGGGCGGGCTTTTGCTTGCCCGACCAACGACCCCTGACGCCTCCTGCAGGAGCTTTGGAGGACTTAGTTTTTTCACCCGCTGGACGAAAAAACCTCTTGTGAGCAGAAAAAGAAGGCCCTCGTCTTTGACGAGTTCCTCTACCTTTAAAATTTTGCGGTAAAAAGGTGCTTTTTCCACCGGTGAGATCCTTAATGATCTCATCAAAGTTGGCTCCAAATAGAGGCTCTCCTGAAAAGGGGATATTATCCAATGCTTTTTTGGAACCTTGGTCGGCTAACCAACCTTTTAGCCACAGTGTACGCCTGAGAACCACTGCTGAGACTGATGCTCGCGCCATTAATGGAGTGGCGTCTAACGCCGCATCACATACAAACTGTAACCCCTGTATCATTTGTTCCAACAAATCTGATACCGCCTGAGGGACCTCTTCTAAGTCCCGGCGTAACCACTTGGTCCATTCAGTTACAGCCTGCGAAACCAGACCAATAGCAATTATTGGTCTGAAAGCTGATCCAATCAAGGAAAACATGGTGCGAGACATAGCTTCTATCTTGCGATCCACTGGATCTTTAAAAGACGGAGCGTCTTCTAAAGGAATAACCGTGGCTTTATTCAATCTAGCAATAGGTGAATCCACCACAGGTGGTTCTGTCCATTTCTTAATAAGGGTTTCCTCAAACGGATAACGCCTGTCAATGCGTTTAGAAATATTAAAAGTGCGTTTTGGCAGACGCCATTCTTCTTCGATTGGATTGCCAAAACATTTGGGCAATGGAAAAACCTTCGCCACTTTGATGCGCTTTTTAGTCCCAAAAGGGATCTCAGTTTCAGCTATTTCTGATGGAATACCCTGTAACCTTAAAGTCTCTTGAACAGATACAATGAGTGCGTTTACCAACGCTTCCTCTCGGGCTATGGCGGATGCCGAAACATCCTCCTCACTGTCTGAAGAGACAGGACCCGAGACACCAATACCAGATGAAGTACCTGCAACTGCAGAAATAGGCTCAGAGTCTGAATCCGAAGTTTCAGATAATAAGGGGTTAGGCGGGGGTCGCTTTCTTGCGCCCTGTCCCTGACAAGCCATTTCCACCCAGGACACAAAAGTTTCCATAATAGCTGACAAAGATTCAATTGTCAATGGGGTGCTGGAGGATCCCGCAGACCCCTCGAGGGGATCCGGAGGAGATACATGAGTGGCAGGGTCCATGTTAATACAGGACACCTTTGCCAGCAAAAACAAAAAAACTTTTTCTTTTTTTTTTTTTTTTCGTGTGTCTCCCCCTAGCGCAATAGCGCCCCTCAGAGTACCTGCTTCTCGATCCCAGAGAGAGAGAGGGACCCCCAAGGCTCACCAACCGATGCAGTGCAGTTTCCAACAAACTGCAGTCAGCGTCTGTCTTACACAGACTGGAAGGAACTGTATGCTTTTTCCCGGGCAGAAGGCGTGGCTCCGCCCCCTGTGTACGCCTTCCGGCGTTCCCAGCCCTCCACGAGGTAGCTGGGCTCACAAAACATGGCCGCCCCCATAGAAGAGACATAAGACTCCAAAAACATGGCGGCCGGCGTGACCTGAGGACATACATGCATTCGGTCTACGGCAAAATGGCGGCGGACCGCCGATATCGTCTTCCCAGCACATCCACCTGCACTCTGCTAAGAGGTGACATATGGATCTATAGAGATACACTGCACATAAGGTAGGATTATACCTCCTATGTCTGCTGTAATGTTACAGTCTGCTGGGTAGAGTGTTAGCTCTTGAACCAAGTCCACTTCCCACAAACACATGCTGTATTACAAGGGGGACTTGTAAGTATCAGATATATACTGACCATATATGGAGGGGCCCATAATATATACTGCCTCATAATGAGGAAAAAAGGGAACGTTTACTCACCATACCGAACCGACAGGCACCCTCTCTTCACAATACCCTCTCCACCGGGGTGGGGGTTTGTGGACGCCTCGACTCTCTGGTACCTGGCGTCCAAGCGAGCTTTTAACTCGCAAAGTCAGTCCCTTTACTGGGACTCCGTCGCGGCCGACTCAGCGCACTGGTCTGCACGCGCTCTTAGGCAGAAACCGGGGTGACCACTGGATCTCAACATCCAGCCCGTCGCCCGGCCCCGCATACTTACTTGAATATGTCGCGGCCGACCAAGCGCAATGCCATGGTCTGCGCGCGCTCGTAGGCCGGCTGGGGTGACCACAAGTGTCGCCCAGTCCGGCATTTTTGCTTGAAGATCTCACAGGAAAAAAACACTGGAGAAAACTACCTAAAAAATGTCTTTTTCTTAAAGAAAAAAAGTCTTGCCAGGACCAAAAGATCCCAGCAAGGAACTTAGGTCCTTACTCCTGACTAGACAGAAAAAAACTGATTCCCTGTAGCAGAGAGAGGGAGGATATACCCTCAGGGACTGCCCCTAGGGTGGAGCCAGAACGTTTTGTCATTCTGCCTAGTCCTACTCCTGCGGAGACAACATAACCCAGCTCTTGAGAATCAAGAAGACTACGTCTGTCAATGAGCGATAGAGAAAGTGTATTTTGATTGGTTTGCGCAAAAGTTATTGCGTTTACTAACAAAGGGAAAGATTTTTGTCATTTTTGTTTTTTTTTTTAACGCGTAATGGCGGCGATCTGCGATTTTTTTTGCGGGACTGCGACATTGGGGCGGACAGATCAGACCCTTGACTGACATTTTTGACACTTTTGGGGGTACCAGTGACATTACTGCAGTAATCAGTGCTATACATATGCACAGTTACTGTAAAAATGACACTGGCAGTGAAGGGGTTAACTTTTTTTGAGAGGGAGGGGTTAAGTGTGTCCCTAGGGGCGTGTTTCTAAATGTGATTGGCTGTGGCTTAATGTGTAAGAACAGTGATCAACGGTCCTACATAGTAGAGCCATTTGATCACCATTCTTACACAGGGGAGACTCACAGGCGGCTTTGTTTACACTAGCCGCCTGCCTTTCTCCCGCTGTCACGGACGATCGGGTCCGCCGGCACACGCGCAGGGGGGGTCCGTGACCGAGCGCGATCGCGCATCCAGCGGCGCACGCTCGCTCCCAAAACACTTACAGGCTAGCGACGTAGCCCTACGTCGCTTTGCCTGTGAGGGGCTGACTGCCGACGTAAATAGTCGTGCGGCAGTCGGCAAGTGGTTAAGGAATGTAATTAAATGAAATCCCTATAGTTCAGTTTTAAAAATATTCACATTACATCCCCCTGCTTCATGTAGGTACCCATACCATCACTCCTTTGAACCAGAGAATCCCAAATCCTGTAATAATGAGCTCCTCCACTGTTAAGGAGTGCATCCCCATAGGACTAAGGATCTGATTCCTCAACTTTCTCAGAATAAAGCGCAGTAATTTCACCCTTGCCTAGGTAAGTGCACCTAAAGACAGGGTGTAAGGTAGACTTTTTTTTCCATTCTATTTCTACCTGTTTAAAGAGGAGCTCAAGGCTCCTCCCAATAAATGTAGGGAGCCAGCGCTGTCCTTACCCAAGCCGATTTTTCAATCATCTATAGGGTTGCTGGCACCGCCATCTTGACTAAGGGAAAACAGCAGTGAAGCCTTACGGCTTTGCAGATGGTTTCCTGCTGCGCTTTGTGAACGGGCCGACTGCGGGGAAAGGAAGGGGGGGCGAACTGAGCCCGAAGTGGGAGCGGGTACATGTCAATTTGGACATCGCACAGACACAAATGCTGCTCCCAATCTGACGTTCACGGGCCGGCTGCGGGGAAGGAAGGGGGTAAACTGAGCCGGAAGTGGGAGCGGGTACATGCCAATTGGGACATCGCACAGACACAAATGCTGCTCCCAATCTGACGTTCACGGGCCGGCTGCGGGGAAGGAAGGGGGCAAACTGAGCGGGTACTGGGAGCGGGTACCTGGCAAAACCAGGTACCCGCTCCCACCCCAAAAGAAAATGCACAATGTGGCAGTGGGGGCAGACAAGAGCAGCTTACCCTTTGGGTGGAGCTTCACTTTAACCACTTGCCTACAGTGCACTTTCACCCCCTTCCTGCCCAGACCGATTTTCAGCTTTCAGCGCTCTCACACTTTGACTGAGAATTACTCAGTCATGCAACACTGTACCCATACAAAAATTGTGTCCTTTTTTGTGCTATAAATAAAAAAAGACTGAAAATATCGTGAAAAAACGCATTTTTCTTTGTTTCTGTCATAAAATTTTGCAAATTAGTCATTTTTCTTCACAAATTTTGGCCAAAATTTATACTGCTACTTATCTTTGGTAAAAATAACCCAAGTAAGTGTATATTATTTGGTCTTTGTGAAAGTTATAGAGTCCACAAGTTATGGTGCGAATCATTGAAAATTGATCACACTTGATCACACCTGATGTACTGAAGGCCTATCTCATTTCTTGAGACACTAAAAAGTCAGGAAAGTACAAATACCCCCCAAATGACCCCTTTTTGGAAAGTAGACATTCCAAGGTATTTAATAAGGGGCATGGTGAGTTTTTTGAAGTTGTAACTTTTTCCCACAATGCTTTGCAAAATGAAGATTTTTTTTTTTTTTTTTTTTACAAATTGCCGTATTAACAGGTTATTTCTCTCACACAGCACATGTATACTTGCAACTACACCCCAAAACACATTCTACTACTCCTTCTGAGTATGGCGATACCACATGTGTGAGACTTTTTCACAGCCTGGCCACATACAGAGGCCTAACATCCAAGTAGCAACGTCCGGCATTCTAGGAGCACAAATTACACATATAATTTCCTGACAACCTATCGCACTTTTGAAGGCCCTGGAGCACCAGGACAATGGAAACCCCCATAAAATGACCCCATTTTGGAAAGCAAACAGCCCAACGTATAATTTTTGAGGCATAATGAGTCTTTTGAATATGTCATTTTTTTCCACAAGTTTTTGGAAAATGTGGAAAGAAAATGAAAACACATTTTTTTTTACACAAAGCTGTCCATTTATGCAATATTTCTAACACATAGCATGTACATAGCAAAAATTGCACCCCAAAATACATTCTGCTATTCCTCCTGAGTATGGCGATACCACATGTGTAACACTTTTTCACAGCCTGGCCACATACAGACGCCTAACATCCAAGTAGCGCTTTACACAAAGTTGTCCATTTATCCACTTTAAGACTGGGCCTATTTTTGACACTTGGTGTTTACAAGCTAAAATCATTTTTTTGCTAGAAAACTACTTGGAACCCCCAAACATTATATATTTTTTTTAGCAAAGACCCTAGAGAATAAAATGGAGATCGTTGCAATATTTTTTATCACACCATATTTGCGCAGCAGTCTTCCAAATGCGATTTTTTTGAAAAAAATTCACTTTTTTGAACTAAAAAATAAGAAAACAGTAAATTTAGCCAAAGTTTTTTCCAAGATAATGTTATGCCGAGTAATTAGATACCCAACATGTCATGCTTCAAATTTGCGCATGCTCACAGAATGGCGCCAAACATTAGTACTTAAAAATCCCCATAGGCAACATTTTAAAAATTTCTGCAGGTTACTAGCTTAGAGTTACAGATGAGGTCTAGGGCTCAAATTATTGCTCTCACTCTAACGATCGCGGCGATACCTAACATGTATGGTTTGAACACCGTTTACATATGTGGGCGGGACTTGCGTATGCGTTTGCTTCTGCGCGCGAGCTAACGGGGACAGGGCCCTTTCATTTTTTTTTTTTCCTATTTATTTTATTTATTTTTTTATTTTTACACAGTTAAAAAAAAAAATTTTTGATCATTTTTATTCCTATTACAAGGAATGTAAACATCCCTTGTAATAGAAAAAGGCATGACAGGTCCTCTTTATTGTGAGATCTGGGGTCAAAAAGACCTCAGACCTCACAACTACACTAAAAAAGAAATAAAAAGAAAAAATTGTTGAAAGAGGAAAAAAAAAAAAGAAAAAAAAAAAAAGCGGCCCTTTAAACCGGTTGCTAAGCAACATCTTTTGACGTAGCTCCGGTCCTCCAAGACCATAGAGTCGAGTAAGGGCCATCTTGCCCTCACTCGACTTCCTGTCTCTGAGGATCCGGGACCGGATAGTTTTCCCCGCTGCCGGCGGGTCCGGTAAGCTGGGAAAACGTCTGGGACGCGGCAGGAGGGGGGGGGGGGGGGCACCTCTTCCCCTGCACCGTAAGGGTAATTCCGTGGCGAATCCGCCACTGGGACCACCCTTATCTGAAAGCCGACCGCCCGCCGTTTCAAAAAATACCGGGGTTATGGGGGCTATCTGCTGCCATAACCTCAGTATTTAGCTTTTAATGGCCGACACATATAGTCGTTAGGCGGTCAGTAAGTGATTGCATGCATATGGCAAACAGGTGACGATGACTGATGGGGTGAAAGGTGACGATGACTGATGGGGTGACAGGTGACGATGATTGATGAGGTGACAGGTGACGATGATTGATGAGGTGACAGGTGACGATGATTGATGAGGTGACAGGTGACGATGATTGATGGGGTGACAGATGACAATCACTGACGGGGTGACATGTGACGATGATTGATGGGGTGACAAGTGACGATCACTGATGGGGTGTCAAGTGACGATCACTGATGGGGTGACAAATGACGATGACTGATGGGGTGACAGGTGACGGTGATTGATGGGGTGACAGGTGACGGGCGATGGTCACTGATGGGTGACAGGTGACGGGCGATGGTGCACGGCGGTACTGATGGCAGTCTCTGGTGACCAGTGAACTTTAGGCTACGTTCACATGTGAGCGTAGCGATCGCGGGCAGAATCACTGCGATTCTGCCCGCGATCCAGAAATCATTGCAAATCGCGGGACGCCTGTGCGTTGCCCCTGATTTGCAATAGCACCCCAAACGCTGTGCGATGTTGCTGCGATTTCCGCCTGCTGAATCGCGGTAACATCGCGCAAACAACGCATGACGCCCCAAAGAAACTCTTGTACCTTTTTTGGGCGTCATGCGATGTTTGCGCAATGTTACCGCGATTCGGCAGGCGGAAATGGCGGCAACATCGCACAGCGTTTGGGGTGCTATTGCAAATCACGGGCAACGCACAGGCGTCCCGCGATTTGCAATGATTTCCGGATCGCGGGCAGAATCGCGGTGATTCTGCCTGCGATCGCTGCGCTCACATGTGAACGTTATGGGTGTCAATTTCTGGGCACTGATGAGGTGACTGTTGGGTGACAGGACACATTGGGGGGGGGGGGGCTGAGGACTGTGTGGGGACATTTATTTCTGTGCTTTTACTTTTTACATGTGTACAGAGCAGTAACTGACTGTTTCTAGCTCTGCTCTCCTCATACTGGAAACTGTTCTTTGTTTACATTTTGTGATCGGCTGTGAATGGATTCACAGCCGATCACATAGTAAACAGTCACTGTCAGTGACTGTTTACTACCGCCGGTGACAGCTGTGTTCCTACGGAACACAGTGCCACCGACATGACCGCGCTGCGCGCTCCCAATCGCGCATGCGCGGTCATCTTGTGGGTGCCTGCATTGTGATCGGCTGTGTCATTGGAACACAGCCGATCACATGGGAAACAGCCACGCCCATTGGCTGTTTCCCCCCTGCCGGTGACGGGGGGTGTCCCGGGGACACCCCGACACCGGCAGTGCAGGGCGGTGCGCAATCGCCCTGCTTAAAGTGCCGCCGTCATATGACGGCGGCCCAGGATAAAGCGGTTAAGTAGGTTTCATGCTGCACCCATTTTAGGGCCTTATTCACATGGGGCACACCACAGTAAATGCTCGTATTGAGGGCGTTTACCTGTGCAGCTAGTCCCATAGATTAGGACATGGCACAGACACAAATGCTGCTCCCAATTAGACGTTCGTAGGAGTGCGCAGCCCTGAACGCAGGCAGTGCAAGTTTGAGGACACCACCCGCACCCAGACGATTGTCAAACTGGGAGCGGTGGCTGCGTCTGTGCAGATGCAGTGCAGGTAAACATGGCCTCACATGGGCATACGCTGTGGTACTTCCCATGTTAATGAGGCCTTTGAGTGTAACATAAAATGTGGTGCCATTCTGCTACCCCCCAACTACCTGAATCATGGGGTACTTCAACTCACAGGTGTGTACCTGCCTGCACAGCGAAATCATCCATTCACAGATTGGAAAACTACAGCAGGCGGCCCCCTAGATCTCAATGGATATACTTCTTCCAGCTCCATAGCGTAATGTATGTACCTCCCAGACTGCAATTGGAGGAACAGTCTGCAGAAGGCAGAGCATTGCACCCATGACACAATGATTGCAGTTACAACACTTTGCATGCCCCAATGCAATCCAATAACACATGCACATTTTTTTCTATTGCTATATGAGTGCATTTATTAACCAAATGTTTCTTTTTACTGAGGAGGTAATGAGCAGACTTTGCATTTCCCTTCCATTGTTCATTACAGATGCAAAGAGTCTTGCAGGCCAGGGCTCAGTTTCTATGCAGCCAATGTGAGGAGCTGTGTGACCATTATGGGGCCCGGGAACAAATGGAGAGGTCACCGAGTCCCGTTATATGCCCTTTGAACCCGCCACCGACTCATTTCCCGCCCACCGAGCACCCGACAACACACAACCCGACATTCAGACTTATCAGTATTATAAATAGTCAACAATGAGACCTGCTCGTGAAATCATTGTAAACCTCCTCCGCTGCGCCATATCGTCCATCTTACGTCATTAGTGAGCGACGAGACGACCAGTCTTCCCGTCCGAGCGGTGGGCGGTGATGGTGGGCTGGGTTGTGTACAGGAAGTCCTCCTCACAGATACACAAATCATAGGGCTCTGCCTGTCTCCTCCGTTTACTCTGTTCATACTGATTTTTAGGGAATAAAAGAATGCACAATGTAGTTGTCATTCATCTCTAGTTTGACTTTTTCTGCATTTGTCAGACTCTCAATTCTGCAGCAGGATATATATATATATATATATATATATATATATATATATATATATCAGCTGCATAGTTGCAGGGCCGGTGCAAGGACTTTTGACACCCTAGGCGAAATCTAATTTTGCCGCCCCCCCCCCCCCCTGGCTCTGCCCCTGACTGCACCCCCTTTCCCCTGCCCATGTATACGGTGTAGGTTGCAGGGGTCAGAAGTGTGTAATGCACAGAATGCAGGGGAGTGCAGGGTTGCGGGGTGCGCTACATACTGCGTGCAGGGTTGAGGGATGCACTACGTACTGCGTGCAAGGTTGCAGGGTGCTCTTCGTACTGATTGCAGTGTTGAGAGGTGCGCTAGGTACTGCGTGCAGGGTTGAGAGGTGCGCTAGGTACTGAGTGCAGGGTTGAGGGGTTTGCGCGAAGTCTTGAGTGCAGGGTTTTGGGGTGCACTAGGTACTGCGTGCAGGGTTGAGAGGTGTGCTAGGTACTGCGGGCAGGGTTGAGAGGTGTGCTAGGTACTAAGTGCAGGGTTGCGGGGTGCACTTTTTGGATAGTGCAAGGTTGTGGGGTGTGCTAGGTACTGAGTGCAGGGTTGAGGGGTGTGTTATGTACTGCATGCAGGGTTAAGGGGTGTGCGTTAGGTACTGAGGAGGGGGGGGAGGAGAGGGGGATGGAGAGTAGGAGGAATGGAGGGGGGGTGGAGAGGAGGGGGTGTATAAAGAGGAAGGGGGGGGAGAAGGGGGTGGAGGTGTATGGAGAGGAAGGGGGAGGAGAGGAGGGGTGGATGGAGAGGAGGAAGGGGGAAAGGGGGGGGAAGGGGGTTGGAAGGGGGGGGAGAGAAGAGGTGGAGCGGATTCTCAATTAGTGTAGGCTGCAGAGTGCATGCTGGGAGTTGTAGCCCGTCATCCCAACAGCATGATGGATGTGTAGCCCCTCAGAACCACTGCAGATGGCATGCTGGGCATTGCAGTTCCTCAGGATCACTGCGGTGGGCATGCTGGGCATTGAGGTTCCTCAGGATCACTGCGGTGGGCATGCTGGACATTGCAGTTCCTCAGGATCACTGCGGTGGGCATGCTGGGCATTGCAGTCCCTCAGGATCACTGCGGTAGGCTTGCTGGGTATTGCAGTCCATCTGCCTCACTGCAGAGGGCATGCTGCCCAGCGTGCCCACTGTAGTGATCCTGAAGAACTGCAATGCCCAGCATACCCACTGTAGGGATCCTGAAGAACTGCAATGCCCAGCATGCCCACTGTAGGGATCCTGAGAAACCGCAATGCCCAGCATGCCCACGACAGTGATCCTGAGGAACTGCAATGCCCATTGGGGGCATGGGAGCATTGGGGGCATGATGCTGGGCATTGCCGTTCCTCAGGATCACTGCCGTGGCCATTGCAGTTTCTCAGGATCCCTACAGTGGACATGCTGGGCATTGCAGTTCTTCAGGATCACTACTGTGGGCATGCTGGGCATTGCAGTTCTTCAGGATCACTACTGTGGGCATGCTGGGCATTGCAGTTCTTCAGGATCCCTACAGTGGGCATGCTGGGCATTGCAGTTCTTCAGGATCCCTACAGTGGGCATGCTGGGCATTGCAGTCTGCCAGCTAAGTATCTTTAAACCCAAGGCAAGGCCATGCTGAGAGCTCCCCTATGGTACTTACTGCAGACAGTGAAGTTGTAGTAGACAGTAGTCGGCTCCTGGCGGTGAGGGTCGAGCAGGTGACACTTTTGGCTACAAGTCATGTGGCTGCTCTGACAATACACTGACTTCTCTCTGAAATTCAGCACGCTGCTCACTCACAAACCACGCCCCTTCACCGGCAAATTATACACAGCTATGCATAGGCAGTAGTTGGTCCCGCCCCCTCCACCTTCTTCTCCACCCACCAACCACTGTTTTGTCTATGCAGGGGACAAAAGGGCGGAGCCCTGCATATCGGCCCCGCCCTTCCCGACATCAGAGAGTCTATTTGACAGCTCCAGGCCACCTTCTTCTCCGCCCACCAACCACCCACCGCTGTTTTCTCTAGACTATACAGGGGACAAACTGGGTGGAGCCCTGCATATCGGCCCCGCCCTTCTCGACATCACAGCATCAATTTGACAGCCAGCTCCACCTCCACTCCGCTGGCTTGGGATTCAAGGTATGCTGTTCCTTTTCCACAAGTGCGGAAGGCAGAGAGGGGGAGAGAGAGGAGAGAGAGGAGAGCGAGGAAGGCAGAGAGGGAGGGTGGGCGCCGGAGGGCGGGTGCCGCCCCCACTGATGTGCGCTCTAGGCCGACGCCTACCTTGCCTATAGGTAGCGCCGGCCCTGCATAGTTGCCAACATTTGAAAAAAATTTCCAGGGACACTTTGCAGCGCAGCTATCAATTACTTACCACACCCACTAAAGCTCCGCCCGCTCCGCAAAATTAATCTCCGCCTACTTATCAGATTATAGGGTCTACTTCATAAAGAGAGAATTACAGGAAATTGAAAAGGGAATTGAAAACTTGAGGCCAAAGTAGCAGAGTTGGAATAATTCTCCCATTCAGCTGCACTACTTCTGCCTAAAGTTTAAAATTCTCATCACAATTCCCTGCAATTCTAAAGTGTGAAATGTGCTCAGGTGTGACCATACAAAAAATGTAATATGGAAATATAAATAAAGCGCAAGGTGTAAATAAGTATGATTATACTATCTGGTATAATTAGGTTTTATTGTACTTATTTACACCTAATACTTTATTTAGATTTACATATTCCATTTTTTGTATGGTCACACCTGAGCACATTTCACACTTTATTCACCTGTCTTTGAATTCAGCCCTCTGTAGGGTAATAATTTTCATTTACATAAAACAATGTGGCATCCTTTCCTTCCTAACACATTACCCAGTCCATACCAGTATAGATCCTAACACATTACCCAGTCCATACCAGTATAGATCCTAACACATTACCCAGTGCATACCAGTATAGATCCTAACACATTACCCAATCCATACCAGTATAGATCCTAACACATTACCCAGTGCATACCAGTATAGATCCTAACACATTACCCAGTCCATACCAGTATAGATCCTAACACATTACCCAGTCCATACCATCCTCACACATTACCCAGTCCATACCAGTATAGATCCTAACACATTACCCAGTCCATACCAGTATAGATTCTAACACATTACCCAGTCCATACCATCCTCACACATTACCCAGTCCATACCAGTATAGATCCTAACACATTACCCGGTCCATACCATCCTCACACATTACCCAGTCCATACCAGTATAGATACTAACACATTACCCAGTCCATACCATCCTACACATTACCCAGTCCATACCAGTATAGATCATAACACATTACCCAGTCCATACCAGTATAGATCCTAACACATTACCCAGTGCATACCAGTATAGATCCTAACACATTACCCAATCCATACCAGTATAGATCCTAACACATTACCCAGTGCATACCAGTATAGATCCTAACACATTACCCAGTCCATACAAGTATAGATCCTAACACATTACCCAGTCCATACCATCCTCACACATTACCCAGTCCATACCAGTATAGATCCTAACACATTACCCAGTCCATACCAGTATAGATTCTAACACATTACCCAGTCCATACCATCCTCACACATTACCCAGTCCATACCAGTATAGATCCTAACACATTACCCGGTCCATACCATCCTCACACATTACCCAGTCTATACCAGTATAGATACTAACACATTACTCAGTCCATACCATCCTACACATTACCCAGTCCATACCAGTATAGATCATAACACATTACCCAGTCCATACCAATATAGATCCTAACACATTACCCAGTGCATACCAGTATAGATCCTAACACATTACCCAGTCCATACCAGTATAGATCCTAACACATTACCCAGTCCCTACCAGTGTATAGATTCTAACACATTACCCAGTCCATACCATCCTCACACATTACCCAGTCCATACCAGTATAGATCATAACACATTACCCAGTCCATACCAGTATAGATCATAACACATTACCCAGTCCATACCAGTATAGATCCTAACACATTACCCAGTGCATACCAGTATAGATCCTAACACATTACCCAGTCCATACCAGTATAGATCCTAACACATTACCCAGTCCATACCAGTATAGATCCTAACACATTACCCAGTGCATACCAGTATAGATCCTAACACATTACCCAATCCATACCAGTATAGATACTAACACATTACCCAGTCCATACCATCCTACACATTACCCAGTCCATACCAGTATAGATCATAACACATTACCCAGTCCATACCAGTATAGATTCTAACACATTACCCAGTCCATACCAGTATGGATCCTAACACATTACCCAGTCCATACCAGTATAGATACTAACACATTACCCAGTCCATACCATCCTACACATTACCCAGTCCATACCAGTATAGATCATAACACATTACCCAGTTCATACCAGTATAGATCCTAACACATTACCCAATCCATACCAGTATAGATACTAACACATTACCCAGTCCATACCATCCTACACATTACCCAGTCCATACCAGTATAGATCATAACACATTACCCAGTCCATACCAGTATAGATTCTAACACATTACCCAGTCCATACCAGTATGGATCCTAACACATTACCCAATCCATACCAGTATAGATACTAACACATTACCCAGTCCATACCATCCTACACATTACCCAGTCCATACCAGTATAGATCATAACACATTACCCAGTTCATACCAGTATAGATCCTAACACATTACCCAGTCCATACCAGTATGGATCCTAACACATTACCCAGTCCATACCATCCTCACACATTACCTAGTCCATACCAGTATAGATCCTAACACATTACCCAGTCCGTACCAGTATAGATCCTAAAACATTACCCAGTCCATACCAGTATAGATCCTAACACATTACCCAGTCCATAACATCCTAACACATTACCGAGTCCATATCATCCTAACACATTACCGAGTCCATACCAGTATAGATCCTAACACATTACCCAGTTCACACCAGTATAGATCCTAACACATTACCCAGTCCATACCATCCTAACACATTACAGAGTCCATACAAGTATAGATCCTAACACATTACCCAGTCCATATTATCCTAACACATACCAAGTCCATACCAGTATAGATATCCAGCATGAGATTTTTCCCATTGAGGATTGAGGTCTGTTTTCATTTTTTTGAGCAATATATATATATATATATATATATATATATATATATATATATATATATATATGCACACACATACACATACAAGGATATGTACACACATTTATCTAGAGCTAGAAAACTATATATATGTATCAATGAACAGGTGTAAAAATTATATCTATAAAAAAACATTATTAATGGTAGTAATTAATGGAGTGTGAGGCCTCCAGCTTGTCGGAAGGTGCTCTGCCTCCCCCTCCTGGCGGATTTTGGAAAGTGCACCATGCTGACACCCTGCCTCCGGTGACACGTTAAATTTGCGACAGATGGGAAGAGTGAGCTGGCACAGAGAGAGAGACAGACAACCTGCTGCCAGAACTACAACACCTAGCTGGGGTGAGAGCGACACTGTGTGGCACAAAATAAAAAAAAAAAAAAACATTTTTTTTTTTTTTTTTAATGATTTACATTGTCCCTGATTAACAGGGAGAATGTAAATTACCCGAGACAGGCTCCTATTTGCCGGGATTGTCCTGGGAAAAACAGGACAGTTGGCAGGTATGCAGCTGATGATCTATTCCTTTCACTTGCCATATGAACATTGGAAGTAAATAATGGTCCTTCTCAATGGGCTGTACTCACCCTCCACCTCACAGTAAAACTATGCCTGTGGTGCAGTTTTCATTTAAAGCGGCGTTCCACTTAAAGTGGAACTTCCGCTTATCTGTCTCCTCCCCCCCTTAAAGCGGAGTTCCACCCAAAAGTGGAACTTCCGCTTTAGGGAGTCCTGACCCCCCGACATGCCACATTTGGCATGTCATTTTTTGGGGGGGGGAGCGGGTACCTAGTTTTGACAGGTACCCGCTCCCACTTCCGCTCGGAGCGCCGCGGCGCCCTGAGCGGAAGTTCTCCTCTCCCCCTCCCTCCCTGCAATCTTCTGGGACACGTCAGAGGTCCCAGAAGATTGCCGGCCAATCACGGCGCGCAGCGCGACTCGCGCATGCGCAGTGGGTACCCGGCTGTGAAGCCGCAAACTGTAACAGCCGGGTGCCCACAGCAGTGATGCCGGCGCCGAGGGAGAGGATCGAGGCTTCCGGCGGCCGCATCGCTGGACCGTTGGACAGGTGAGTAAATGGCTGGAACTCCGCTTTAAGTGCCACATTTGGCACCTTTCAGGTGGGGGGGAAGCGGGTACCTGTTTTTTGACAGGTACCCTGTCCCCACTCCTGTCAGGCCTCACCGCGGCACGTCAGAGGTTCGGCCTACTCCTCCCTCTGCTTCCTGGCCAATTACCGAGCGCAGTGCGCTATGCGCATGCACAGTAGGGACCCGGCCGTGAAACCACAAGGCTTCACTGCCGGGTTCCCTTACCGGCAATAGTGGCGGCAGCACCTGACAGCTGATGGAAACATCGGCTGCGGTGCCGACATAGCTGGACACCAGGACAGGTAAATGTCTTAATGTTAAAAGTCAGCAGCTACAGTATGTGTAGTTGCTGACTTTTCATTTTTGGAGGGGGGGGGGGGTTGTAACTCTGCTTTAATTTCTTAATTAAATTTTTATACCACTTCCATACCGAATCAATTCTGGCACTCCGCTCCTACATGTAAAAATCATAATTTTTTTGCTAGAAAATTACTCAGAACCCCCAAACATTATATATTTTTTTTTAGCAGAGCCCCCAGGGAATAAAGTGGCGGTCATTGCAACTTTTTATGTCACACGGTATTTGCACAGCAATTTTTAAAATAAATATTTTTCTGGGAGAAAAAAAACTGTTTTATGAATTTAAAAAAAAACAACACCACACTATAGTTAGCCCAATTTTTTTGTATGTGAAAGATGATCTTACGCCGAGTAGATACCTAACATGTCATGCTTTAAAATTGCGCACACTCGTCGGAATGGCGCCAAACGTCGGCACTTAAAACTCTCCATAGGCAACACTTTAAAATATTTTACAGGCTACCAGTTCAGAGTTACAGAGGAGGTCTTGGACTAGAATTGTTGCTCTCGCTCTAATGTTCGTGGGAATACCTCATATGTGTGGATTGAATGCCGTTTACATATGTGGCCACGACTTACATATGCATTTGCTTCTGCATGCGAGCACGCCGGGACAGGGGCACGTTCAATTTTTTTTTTATTGTTTATTTTATTTTTAAACTTTCCCTTTAATTTTTTTTAATAACTTTTATTACTATTACAAGTAATGTAAACATCCCTTGTAATATGAATAGTGCATGACAGGTCCTCTTTATGGAGAGATCTGGGGTCAATAAGACCTCAGATCTCTCCTAAAGGCTGAAAAACCTGAAATCAAATAAAAGGAAAAAAAAAAACGATCTCGGCTATGCACCTGAGATCACAGCAGTGTTGACAACTATCAGGTTGGGCGTGACGTCATAACAGGAGTCATAGAGACTGCCGGGGACCATCTGGTCCTCAGTATTCTCCATGGTGTACTTCCGAGTGGGTGGATTTCTTTTCTAGCACAGGCAAGCCGGTAGAAGCACAGGAGGGCAGCGGGGGGGGGGTGTCCCCTCCCACCGCCTGTAAGAACGATCAAGCGGCTGAACAGCCGCTATGATTGTTCTTATGGTGCAGGGAATCATTCAGATACCCCCATTTAAAGCCCAGGACGTCATATGATGTCCAGTAATGAGGAAGTGGTTAAAGGGGGTTTATTCACACAGGCATAGGCGTATGCAGAGGGTGTGCCAGGTGTGCCTGGGCACAACTTAATAACTATGTGCAGTACCAATTTCCCCGGCTCCCCCCTTCACCCTGCAGTGCTGCTGGCTTCCCTGCTCTCCTCTCCTCCGACTGCTGCGGGGGATGTTTCAGGATGGAGAGTGGGGGAAGGGGCTAGTAAAGAGTCTCTTTTCTTAATGAACACGCTTGCTCTTTGTGTCCATTAGGGCTTCAGTCACACCTGAGCATAAAGTTTTCAGGCATTTTTTGCAGGTGTTTGGAGGCCGGCATTGACATCTGACCAGAAACGCTTGTAATCTACCAAAAGAAGCTCATGTACTTTTTTGAGCTTCAGGCATTTTGCTTCAGGCGACAAAACGCTCAAATCGGGACAGGGGCCGTTGAAATTAATGGGATTTTGCTTGTTGGGCATTTTGAAACTTCAGAGATGAGCGTTTTACAAACTGAAAAACGCTCAGGTGTGAACAGGGCCTCATAACTGAAGCATAGTAAACTGTGTCTACTATGCTTCAGATTTAGAATAAACAGGAAGCTGCTCAGCACAGAGCACTTCCCATTCATTAACTGCTTCTGGACTGCCCATCGCATATATACTGCGTCAGGATGGCACGGCTGCGCAAAATCACATACCTGTACATGATTTTGTGCACGAGATTAGGGAAACAGGCCCCGCCGGAACCCGGCACCTGATCGGTCGGCTGCACGGAGATCCGGAAGCAGGAAGCAGAGTGGGCGGAGCAACAATCTGCAGCGAGGGAGCTGTGGAGGAAGAGCCGCGGGTGACACGTGCGGGGGGAGCCGCACTAGATACCGGAAAACCGGGCGCGGGTGTGGAGGACCCCAGGGACCGGGACAGAGAGGGCAGAGAGTGGCGGTGGAGAACGGACACCGCACGGTACTGAGGAGAGGAGGAGAGCATTCCCGGAAGCAGGGGAGGAGGAGGAGACCGTCCGTTCCCAGTGTGTGAGGCAGCAGCTGCAAGCAAGGCGAGGGAGAAAGCTGTGTGACTGTGCTCTGTGAACCAATAGCTGTGTGACTGTGCTGTGACTGATTGCTGTGTAACTGTGCTCTGTGACCGATTGCTGTGTAACTGTGCTGTGTGACTGATTGCTGTGTAACTGTGCTCTGCGACTGATAGCTGTGTAACTGTGCTCTGCGACTGATTGCTGTGTAACTGTGCTGTGCGACTGATTGCTGTGTAACTGTGCTGTGCGACTGATTGCTGTGTAACTGTGCTCTGCGACTGATAGCTGTGTAACTATGCTCTGCGACTGATTGCTGTGTAACTGTGCTCTGCGACTGATAGCGATCTGTGACTGACCGTGCTCTGTGACTGACGGTGCCCTGCGACTGACTGTGCCCTGCGACTGACTGTGCCCTGCGATCTTTGACTGTGACTGACTGACCGTGCTCTGCGACTGATAGCGATCTGTGACTGACCGACCGTGCTCTGAGACCGACAGCGATCTGTGACTGACTGTGCCCCACGACTGACTGTGCCCCGCGGCTGACGGTGCCCCGCGACTGACGGTGCCTGACTGAGCGTGCTCTGCGACTGAGTACCTGGGAAGACTGGTAAGCATCTTAGTGACTGGTGAGTATCTTAGCGACTGGTGAGTATCTTAGCAACTGGTGAGTACCCCAGGTTTAGTACCAGTGGAGATAGAGGTAGTTTAGGTAAGGAATAGCAGGTCGTTACCATTATCCCCATAGAGTAGTGGGTAATAATGTCCGACAGGATTGCGGATGCCACTCAGTGCACTTCTTGCGCCATGTATGCGTTCCTTGATGGGCAAATACTGCTGTGCAGGATATGAGCGACTTGTTGCTCTGGAAGCCCAGATCCTGGATCTAGAAAACATAGTGGCAACACTGCGTAGCATCAACAACCTGGAAAGGAGCTTGGACATTACCCATCATGCGCTGGCAAGGGCTGGCATAGAGGAGGGAGAGGTAGAGGAGATCAGAGGTATCTTTTAATAGTTTTTTTAATAGATTTTATGATAAATAGATATTAAAAATATATGCATCTTCAAGTTCTCCCATATATATCTATAAAAGAATCATGAAATAAAAAGGAAAACTCTTCCCATAAATATCCACTAGATGGCGATAATAGCATTAATTTGTTTTAAAATAAATATGAATTGATATACAACGGTAGAAAATTTATATATTCCTACGCACATGTTTTATTATTTATTCATAAAGTGGTAGTCAATGTAACATCATTGTAAATATATGTACTTATATAAAGTAAAAATAAGATGGGGTATATGTTATGAACATTAGAAATCATGTATATTTGGACAAATTGCAGTGGTTGATACGGGTAACAGGATAAAAAATACCCCACGGAAATACATGGTGATGTTAAAATTGTTTTAATAAATTAAGTACCTAGCGCTGATTAAATAGAAGATCAGTTTTAATATAAAATCTGAAATAAAAATAAAGTTTTAATAGTGTCAGCTGGCATAGAAAGCAAGATAAATGGCAATGCAAAGATGTAGTAATAACTATGGAACGATTAGAGAGATCGCATTAAAGAAATACAGCGTTAGCCAATCAAATCAAAGCCAGAGATATTTAGAGGCGATAGTCCGGGTAGCAGAGACCGCCTGACGACGCAAGCATAGCGAAATGCATTGTGGTCTCTACTAAACCCGGAAGTAGCGAGGAAAGACATTGGAACGCAGGCAGGGACGCACGCCGACCGCCGCACGCTAGCAGGGGGGAAGGAGACTCAAGAGAGATACTGCAGATCCTCGGAGGGTTTTTTCTTCCTGATACCCACAAGCAACCAATGTGAATTGCCCAGTGCCAGGAGGGCACAACTAAATGTAAGGAGCCAATTATTGTTATTTTATGCACTTTTATTAAAGTCGACAGTATTACAATATTTTGGCTATCTTATGTGTCTTTATATATGCGGACTCTACCTTCACACGTATGAGTAATGCATAAGAAAAAATAGGAGAAAGGAGCAGGATATTCTGAAAGAGGAGTCGGTAAGGTCTGATCCACCTATATAAAGGGATTACAGGCGTTGGGGGTCTTTGCAACCTGCTTCAATCTGGTAAGAGGCAAAGAGTGACACACCCTACCACCTGGAGCACCTAAGATCCAAGCAATTAAACATATCCAGTTTTTTTCCTGCATGAATTGACTTGGACTATGAACTATCTATATGCACTTTAAGCACTTAAAGCACTATAATAGTGGGCACAATATTTTTGGTACACTAATTTATGATATATAATTTATCCGTGGATGCACAAGCAAGCACTTTATTTTGGCACTATTGTTGTACAGCACTTGCACTTTATAAATTAATTATTTATTTATACTGTATATGTATGCACCACTGATGTTTGTACTGAATTTTGTGTATTTTTAGAAAGGTTTTTCAATATACACTCTCAAATTACTTATAATTTTCACTAAAAAAGATTACCAGTGCCTCTTTTACCATTTATTTACCTATTTATTGTTATTTAAAACAATTAAAAGGGCAGCAGGTTTTAACATCTTTTAAAAAGGGCCAGGCGCCTTCGCATTTCCTATACAACTCAAACAAATTTGCCAAGTTGCAGGTTGAGGGGGATATCAGCTCAGGGGTGGCAGTGCTGGAGCAGGCGCCCTCCCCCAGCTGCCAGGGGAGTGGCGGCTCCAGGAGGAAGGGGGGCCGAGATTCAGGAAAGGTTAGACAGGTTGTGGTAGTTGGGGACTCAATCATCAAGAGGACAGAGAGGACAATCTGTCGAAAAGATCGCGGTAGCCGGACAGTATGTTGTTTACCGGGCGCTCGAGTACGGCACATCGCGGATCGGGTAGACAGAATATTGGGCAGGGCTGGGTATGACCCAGCGGTCATGGTGCATGTGGGCACTAATGACCAAGTAAAAGGAGGATCCTAAAGAATGATTTCAGGGACTTAGGTAATAGATTGAGGAATAGGACCTTCAAGGTGGTTTTCTCTGAAATACTGCCTGTACCTCGAGCCACACAGGAGAGGCAGAAGGAGCTTAGGGAACTTAACAAGTGGCTGAAGAATTGGTGTAGGAAGGAGGGGTTTGGGTTCCTGGAGAACTGGGCTGACTTCTCAGTCAATTGGGTAAAGTGGCAAAGCTAGGATCAGTCATCATATTGGGGGACTTCAATTATCCCGACATTGACTGGGAAGAGGGGACTGCACACTCACAGAAGGCCCGTCTATTCACGGAAACCTTACAGGATAACTACATGTCACAGTTGGTGGATTCTCCTACTAGAGTAAATGCAGACCTGGATCTATTGATCACTAATGACCCAGACCTAATCTCGGAGGTAGGAGTCCAGGACAACCTGGGCTCTAGCGATCACAGGATGATCACATTTAGTGTAAATAACAATAGCAAGTGGGGAACATAAGAACCCTAAACTTCAGAAGGGCAAACTTTCCAAAATTGTACTCATTGATGGAAAGGGTAAACTAGGACCAAACCCTGGAGTAAGGGAGGGTTATAACCCCTGTCAGATTTTTTTTTCTTTTTTTTCGCCACCCAGGAGATTGCATTGATTTTTCTTCACTTCCTGTCCCATAGCCAAACAAGAAGTGAGAGGAAATCACAGTAAATTAAGAGAATTCCTTGGGGACCCCCCCATATCACCAGAATTAGTGTCCCTATTGGAAAATGTCCCATCTTTCAGGGGACAACCCTAAATTTGGGATTTTCTTTACTTTTACTTTTAATGATAATGATAATGGTAAACAGGACAAACAGAGAGGATGAATCTCCCTAACGGGGGCACAATTCGCAATAAAAACTGACAACTGTTGTAATCCCTCTCCACTCTATCCTAAAAAAAAAGTTTTGCCTTTAGCTGTACTTTAATTGTCCAGTGCCGCTGAGGCAAAGGCACAAACCAGGGCAGCATCCACAGTGGGTATATTTCATTTCTTAGTAAACTTTTCCTCTATAGGATACAATAGTGAAAACCTTTTAGGAGGAACAAAAATCCTATCAGGATGATACCAATCATTATACATTTCTTGCTCCAAGAGTGGATGTATGGGAAACGTCCGAGGACTATAAGGAGGGCGTAATGAGCCTAGAGAGGAAAAAGAGACTTCAGCTGTCTCTAAGGGAGGAAATTTGTATCCAGACCAAACCATTTCAGTAAGAGACTAAATTAACAATCTCTGGGCTTGGGAGGCTGATAGAGACTCTTCTCACCCTGACTCCCCAGAAGTGGAAACCTCAGCTTGACCTTCCATAGGGTCACCATCAGCTACATCCTCTGCCCAATCCTGAAGTGATTCAGGGGGTGTCTCAGGTGAGGGGGGTCTATCGCGTTTCCTCCCTTCTTGTAATGCTGCAATCATGCTAGCAATCCTACCCTCAAGGCTGGCTAATGCCGATGCCAAATCGTCCTTAGTGACAAAGGTTTCAGCAGAAGTACTTGGAGTAGCTACTATGCCTGACAACCATAATGGCTCAGACTGGCTAGTCACCTCTGGCTCTTCAGGAGGAGTAGACACAGTGAAAGCATGGTTAGGACCTTCAAGCCCTGATGGTGCCATCACAGTGCCTCTTCCAACTGTGCCCCCCCCCCAGCCCTTTTTTGGGCAGACATTGCTTTATACTTGAGGTACTAACTTAAGTGTACTCAAGGCTTTTGCCAAGCTTATACAGCTTATTGCACACAGCACTGATTATCACAAGATAAAGGACCTGTTTTGTGCCAGTAACCCATAGTGACTTACGCAACCCAGCTGCTGCTGCTCTGTGTCTCCTTTAGCCACTGACAGAGGCTAGCGCATTGGAAACAGTTCCTTCTAAATCTTGCCCATTTTATGCTGTATTGCGCTGCGTCGTATGTGCGTCCACGCGCACGCCAATTGCGTTCAAACATGCCCGCCATGCAGCGTACGCCGGTTTTAAAAAGTGAAGATTCTCACGTGCGTTCGAATAGGCCTTCGCCAGAGACACCCTATCAAGGCAGTAGACGAACATGCGGGCACTTATGTGCCAAGGCGAAAACACAAAAAAAAATCACAAAAAAATGGGGTGAGAGCAGCTTAGGCTGAATCTTGTTTGTCACAGGTGATACCCTTCAGGTGATCAGCCCAAGCCAAGAAAACAGTGTGATAACAAAAGGCAAACAAATCAAAGAAATACTGTTTTAAACAAAGTTTGCGTCAATCCCACAACTCATATAATGAAAATTGATATAAATGGCACATTTAATCTCTAAGGAAAAGCCAGAGCTTTCAACAAGATGTATTTTGCATAGCTTAACATCCACAGTCACATGCACACATTGGTTTGTCACAGCTGATACCTATCAGGTGATCAGCACAGGGCGAAAATTGTGTGTCAGAAAAACAAGCACAGAAATAATACTTAACAGGATTTATTTTGCATAGCTTTACATCCATAGTCTCATGCAGAAACTCCCATGGTACTCGGTCTCTGTTATCTTTTTCAATTTGCAATTATGCCAGCAATTTTTACCTTCAAGGTTTGCTGTCTGTGTAAATATTTTAAATTGGACTCACCAGTCCCGCCACAGGATTCTGCTTTGAAGCAGGAATCCAATCTTCACCCATCACAGCAAGCTTTGTCTTGGAGACCTTCAAGGACTGGGTCCCCTTGTTTTAGAGGGGCCACAGCTTGGACCGGTAGAGCACCCTGCACGGAGCGCCTTTTGGGGTTTGGTATTCCAAGGGTCCGGATCCCAGGGTCCAGCACCTAAAAAGGACAGAATTACAGGCAAAACCTTGTATCTGCTCCCCGAGGCTCAGGTACCATCTTTTTAGTCCATTGACTGTTTAGGATGGATCTGATAGCTAACCCCTTAGATTCAGTGATCTTTGATTGGGGTATGTAGCATAATCTTCTTTCTTCTTCTTTAAAACATAAAAAATATTTGGAGTGACTCTCCACAGTAACCATCACCTTTAGACAGACTTACCTGTAAAATCAATTTCTTGAAGTACATCACGGGACACAGAGCTCCCTCCCTCTTCTATGGGGACTTTATTGCTTGCTACAAAACTGAGGTACTTCCTGTGTGGGAGGGCTTATACGGGGGGACATCCTTTCTGATTGGTTGCCAGTGTCCTTCACCTATAGGTGGCTATTAACCCCAAATAACATTCAGCTGTTCTAGTAGGTCTTTCCTGACATTATCTTAGTCGTATTCTACAGCAAAAGCCATGGTCCGCAGAGGGCTTCCAAAGCATCAGAGAGATCTCATTGTTAAAAAGTATCAGTCAGGAGAAGGGTACAAAATATTTTCCAAGGCATTAGATATACCATGGAAAACAGTGAAGACAGTCATCATCAAGTGGAGACAATATGGCACAATAGTGACATTCCCAAGAATTCAACGTCACCCCAAAATTAATGAAAAGACGAGAAGAAAACTGGTCAGGGGGGCTGCCAAGAGGCCCACAGCAACATTAAAGGAGCTGCAGGAATATCTGGCAAGTGCTGGTTGTGTGGTACATGTGACAACCCATATTCCCACTTCAGTCAGTTGCAAAATAAAATCTATGCTTCACTTCCAGATCCAGATGATCTTGAAGGGAAACATAAGTTACAACCAGATGACTGGGTGATGCTAAAGAAGTACCAGAGGAAAGATCTTGAGCCTAGATGTGAGGACATTATTGTGTAGTAATGGTGATCCCAACGGCTGTAAAGCTTGAGGGAAAAGAGGTTTGGGTGCATGCACCACACTGTAAACACATGCATAAAGCCGTGGTACTTGAGCATTCAGGCTAGCTTAAGGGATGGAGGTCTCAGAGGGGGCCCCGGATCTTGGCAGGCGGTGATTAAGAAGCATATTATTTGTGTCCTTTTAGTTTTCAGAATAAGTAATTTGTGGAGGAGGAAGATTGAAGCATGGCAGGGTGTCCTGATGGTAATAATCCTGGGCCCGATATATGTGGGAAGCCAA
The DNA here is from genome assembly GCF_965119305.1 of Pelophylax lessonae. Classification (NCBI taxonomy): domain Eukaryota; kingdom Metazoa; phylum Chordata; class Amphibia; order Anura; family Ranidae; genus Pelophylax; species Pelophylax lessonae. Next base: position 90,012,834 of record NC_138777.1, on the reverse strand, counting down.
ACCTTCTTGAACAAGATGATACGAATGCATAAGGTGATCAGTACTCAATTCAGTCTCTCAGATTGCTTGGTATGTACTATGATTATATATTAAATATGGACTTATGCTCCATCCTTTTCTGGATAAGGACATGAAATGGGAAATAGGATAAGTAGTTGTGCAAATGTGACTAATGTAATGTTGGGTCTTATCCTAATAGCATTGAAAGAAGAAGCAGAAGCATTAATAGAAATGAGAAGGCAGGTTATTGCTAACCATATGGGTTTAGACATTCTGTTCGTGTCCCAGGGGGGACTATGTATAGTAGTAAAGCAGGAACGTTGCACCTATATGGTTGACAATAGCTATGACATATATGCCCACCTTTCAGCAGCAGAAGAGTTACAGGGTGATGTACATGATATGCTCAATCATAATCTAGATTTATCTGAGTGGGGTAGAGGTTTACGGTCGTAGACATCTTGGTTGAACCCAGCTAATTGGTTTAAGGGAATTGTTGAAGTTTTTAAGACATTCTTAAAAGGGTTACTAAAATTAGGAGGAATTGTGTTAGGACTGATCATATGTTTGCTTTTATGCTATAAACTAAGCTTATGTTCTTGCAAGATTTGTAACCAGTTTAAGTCTAACAAAGACTCAGATGTGTTTGTCACTTAATTTCAAAGGAACCATGGAAAACAGCAGGGAAGAAAGTGAGAAGCCTGAGCTGTTACCCATTTCTGAGCCATCCCTTGAAACACTCATTGATGCATTCTTTGATGCCATGTGCCCTGAGACGTCTGCACTGGTACCAATGTCACCTGCAATCAGTGAGGGGGAAGGTGAGCCAGGATGGGACAATAAAAATTGAAATTAAGAACTTGTGCCTGAAATTGCCCAAGACCTTTCAAGGATAAAATCCCTCCCACCACCTCCGGAAATAAATGGACTGTGCCTGCATTAATTGATTTGCCATCCACTAGTGGGGGACTGAGACAGGACCCTGACTCAACTCATGCTGAAGAGACCTTAGGAGAAGCTTAACTCCCTCAGGGAGTTAAGGACATTTTGATCATTGGACATTTATACATATATTGGGCACATTCTAGAGCCGGGTGGCAGAATATGGAAAATTTGGGTTTCACTGAACAAGGGATTAGGATCAAGTGGGTGGGGGAGTGGGGAATGACTTATCGACAGCTTTTACAGGAAGAAACATTTAATAATCCATCTTTTGCAATACATTTGGGAGGTAATGACATAAGGAAGAAGGGGCGGATGGAACCTCTGATAAAAAGTCTGCGGGAAGGAATGCGTTGGATGAGAGGGAAGTTTCTAACTACACACATATTTTTCTTACTAGTTATAGCCCAAACCTTATAGAGACCTGATAGAATTTCACATGCACAAAAGTTTAATTGGGAGTGTTATAAGGCTATATGGGAAAATTAGTGGATTAACAGTTCACCACTTTGAGGGAGATGCACAGGACCCACGTCTATTCAGAGGGGACTTAGTACACCTGAATGACAGGGGTTGTGATATCTTCCTAGAAGGGTTGTAACCAGGAATCAAGTCCTGGGAAAAGAAGTGTGGGAACTCACCCAAGATTCCTCCCCCCTGCTCAAAAAAAAAAAGATTTTCATGTGACAACTCTGAAGAAATGACAGTTTGCTACAATGTAAAGTAGTGAGTGTACAACGTGAACAGGGGCTAATAGCAGCAGTTTGTAAATGTGGTTATCATTGTGCTGAGATAAAGGATATGGCTACAATAGTAAATCTATGTATATTATTGACATAATCAAAGCTTTTGTGTATATCTCTGGAGGAAGAAATAATGCTAAATATTGTCTTTGGGGTATTGTAACGCTCCTGCGTTTTTATAGTAAGCTGGATTTGCAGCTGCAGAATCTCCACTCAGTAGTCATGTAGAGATGTGTTGAAATACCAGATCCAACTCTCCAGACTCATCACTGTGGGCCTGTCTGCTTCAGCATACAGATATACACACACTCAATAAGATGTTCCTGGAGTGATGGGATGTATATGACAGTATGGAGGTGATGTGCTGAAGGGACAGGTGTGAGCAGTGACAGCAATGATAAGCACTTGATAGTAATGTTCAGGAGAGTAGTAGATGGTAATAGGTAGAATGCAGATAGGTTAGTGATCATGTATGGTAACAGGTGGTGAGGACAGCAGATGATATATACAGGATAGACTAACCCAGTGCAAGGATAGATGGTAGTAGACTCAAGAGCTAGCAATCTATGTAACAGCGCAGATGATAGAATTAGTATGCATAGATAGTAACAGTCCTTAATGTGCAGAGGTAGATAGTGTAAGTTAGTTATGGAGGAATCCCCTGTGGGGTACTTATCACTAGTAAGGTTAGTAAGTAGAGGGGTCCGTGAGGGAGTGATCCGGTAGCGAGATACGGGATCAGTAGCGAGGTTCCGGTCTGTTCCAGGTAAAGAGAATAGCTGGAGGCTCCGGCAGCATAAGACAAGGCTTGTGAGCATGCGGTAACATAGCCAAGAGTGAAAGCGGTATGCCAAGAGTGATCGGGTAGCGAGATACAAGATCAGATAGTGAAACAAGTTCAGGTAGCGAGATACAAGAGCGAGTGACATCAGGTATGGCTGCTTTACAGATGGCTTGAACGAACAATGTGAGAGAGAAAGCCGGCGATTGAAACAGAGCGTCGCTCAGCGATAATGTCATCCGGCTTAAAGGTATATGCGTTCCACCTAACTAAAAAGGTGGGACGCAATATAAAAAGGAAAATGGGCAATAAGGGTACCAAAGGTACCAGAATCTTACAGGTATTTGTCTGAATTCAGAGATAAAAGCCCTGCAATCCTCAGTCTCCTTGCCTCATTAGAATCCTAGAGCAGCCTCCATACTGTTGATCACCATCCAGGCACATTATAGAATGCTGTGCTGTCCTCATATCAGGATGACAGATGACATGATTAGGGAGACTGGATCCAGTCTTGCATACAATGATCAGCTCAGCAGACGTACACCCATGGTGTACCTACTCAGTGGCGTACCCCCCCCCCCCCCCGGAGAGCATTGGGGGGGGGTCTGGAAAGAATTGTAGGGGGTTGGAGAGCGCGGGGGTTGAGAGCACTTGGGGGGGCAGGGAAAACTAGTGGGACGGAGAGCACGTGAGTGTAGGGGGGGGGGGCGGGGCAGAGAGCACTGGGGGGACTGAAGAGCACTGGGGGGCTGGAGGGGGGGAGAGGGCTGAAGAAAAGAAAAAAGAAGTTGGATAGGAGGGGCAGCTGCATATAGAGGAATTGATCTTTCCATATTCCTCTTGCAACCGCTGAATGCCTGCAGGAGAGAAAGGAGAATCAGGCATTCGGCAGCTGCAGGAGGAATAGGGAAAGATCAATTCCTCTATATTCAGCTGTCCCGTCCCACCGCCATCTAGCACACAGGGAGGCTGCTCAAATCTCGGGCACTCACCTTCTTCCCGCCCCCGCGAGCAGCGCAGCACAGACCGAAGGAGCAAGCTGCCCTCACATGAGGAGATGAGCAGCCGGGCGCCACTACCGGCTTGACACCCCTCCAGTGCACGGCCCCCAGGGCGCCCCCCGTTGGTATGCCACTGTACCTACCTTCCCCCAGTTGAGGGGTCTGTATAAATTGGGGCTCTGACACTCCCTGCTACGCTCTACCCTCCTGATCACTCAAGAGTTTTGCCGATATTGGATTTGAATGTCCCGCACGCTCGTCCTTGGTCCTCCTCCTCCTGCAGCAGCCGCTATAACAAAGTCCCGCCTCCTATAATACACGTCACACTGATTCAATTTGCCGGCATTGGATCAGTGTTCCACCTATCACTGGAGCTGGTCTAGGAGGCTGGACTTTGTTACAGCGGCCGCTGGAGGAGGAGGAGAAGAACCGAGGGAGGGGAGGACAAAGGCCAGTCCTGCAGGATTCGCTGGCTCACGGTAATAGCGTTCCTGCTTTGGGAATAGTACAGGAACACCGTTCCTGCAGGACTCGAGCCCTGGTTGTAACAGACAGTTGCTATGTGTCTTCCAACAGGAGCTCAGGAGTGACAGGTGGGCAAATAAAAAATAACTGAGGAATTTATTTTCTATTAGCTAGAGTGTGAAAGCATTGTGACTGCGGATTGTGAAAATGCAATAATAAAGATGGATGCTTGCTGGTGTGGCTGCATAGAGTCAGTGTCCTTTTGTTGGGTTCTTGACAGTTGGAGGCATTCTTCCGACATGTAGAGAGGTTTAGCCTACCTATATGTCCGAGTAAAGGACAGAGCTGGGACATTGTCCCCCTATAGGCAAGTTAGTAAGGAAGTTTTTGTAACATCTGCTGATGGAGAGCTACGCAGAAATGGATACGAGAGTGAGAAACCATGCCTCTGAGGCAGAAATACAGGTGTAACGGAGGTAAGAGAAGCATCACAGGGTTTGCCACCTCTAGAAAATCATGTTGCAAAGCTCTTCCAGTAGTATATGAAAATCAAAAGAAGGTGGGGTTCGGTGATCAGCAGATGATCAGAAGGGGGTAGGAATGTAGAGAATCCTAACATTCTCTGCAGCCTTCCCTGATGGTCATATGTGGGTCCATCAGCCTATATGTCCTTAATTGTATTTGTAAAATACTATTGTGTGATCAATTATTAAGAGAATAGAAGAAACAAGAACAAAGATGTGAGCCTACCTTTAAAACTAGTGCAAAGAATAAGACCACTGCTTTCACACAAGAGCAAGAGTCCCACTCTAAAGCTGCTCGCAGTGGACAAGCATTTTAATTAGAGCTGTGGTGGTTGTAGAAAGTAAACCTAAAACTGTAAGGCCAGGTTCACACACATATGCTGCCGCGGGTTCGTGCCTGGAACCGGTGCGTGCCTGTTCATGTGCGAATCAGGTCTGAACTTTTTTTTCCTGAAATCCCACCTGAAAATCGGACCCAAAGAAGCACAGAACCCTTTTTGAATGCAGACCACAGCCACCCCGGACCTGTGTAAATCGGCTCCATTGAGAGTCGGTCACACTTGCCAGTCATGCATATTGGATGCTGGGAAACCCACATTCAATTTGCAAATTTACTTGGGGTGTTGAAAATAATCGTTGCATCGCGATGCGGCCTTAAACGATTCAAATGCGATGCTGAGGAATGGCCACATCGATGCATTAATGACGTCATCCCAGCTCCCCTCTGCCTCTCCCGGGACAGCACCGCCGGCTGCCAGTGCACTCAAAAGTTAAAACAAATTAGTGTCAGTGACTCAGTTTCAGGGACCCTTCCTAGTAACGGGTTAATGTAAACTGATACTTAATTGATTACCTTATTATCTTCTGATCTTTTTCATCACCATCAGTCCCGTGCCCTCTGGCCGGCCGATCTCCTCCTCCCCGCCTGCTGGAGTTGCGGAGTGCACGAGACTGACGGCAATGAAAAGATCGGGAGATAATAAGGTAATCAGGCATCAGTTCACATTAACCCTTACTAGGAAGGGTCCCTGAAACGGAGTCACTGACACCAATTTGTTTTAACTTTTGAGTGCACTGGCAGCCGGCAGGGCTTTCCTGTGAAGTGCAGGGGGAGGGGAGGCTGCTATATAATGTAAATTGGCTGTGTTATGTCAATGGGGGGGGGGGCTGTTTTATGTTAATTGGGAGGGGGCTGTGTTAGGTCAATGAGGGGCTGTCTAATTTTAATGGGGGGCTGTGTTAAGTAAATGGGGGCTGTGGGCAGTAATCGTGATGCATCGATAATCATTCACATGATAATGTTAATCGAATCGTGAGACCAGTGAAGATGCGCAGCTCTAATATTTACAGTATCTCACAAAAGGGAGTACACCCCTCACATTTTTGAAAATATTTTATTATTTCTTTTCATGTGACAACACTGAAGAAATTACGCTTTGCTACAATGTAAAGTGGTGAGTGTATAACTTGTATAATTGTATTATTTTGAGGGGACAGCAAATTTACACTCATTAATGTCTAAACTGCTGGCAATAAAAGTGAGTATACCCCTAAGTAAAAATGTCCAAATTGGGCCCAATTAGCCATTTTCCCTCCCCGGACTTAGTGTTACAAGGTCTCAGGTGTGAATGGGGAGCAGGTGTGTTAAATTTGGTGTTATCGTTGTCACTCTCTCATACTGGTCACTGGAAGTTCAACATGGCACCTCATGGCAAAGACCTCTCTGAGGATCTGAGAAAAAAAATGGTTGCTCTACATTAAGATGGCCTAGGGTATAAGAAGATTGCCAAGACCATGAGAGTGGGGTGCAGCACGGTGGCCAAGACCATACAGTGTTTTAACAGGACAGGTTCCACTCAGAACAGGCCTCGCCATGATCGATCAAAGAAGTTGAGTGCAAATGCTCAGCGTCATATCCAGAGGTTATCTTTGGGAAATAGACGCGCAGCACCCTCTTAGGTAGGTGCTAGGAAAATACATACAGCTGCAAGAAAAAGTATGTGAACCCTTTGGAATGATATGGATTTCTGCACAAATTGGTCATAAAATGTGATCTGATCATCATCATCTAAGTCAGAACAATAGACAATCACAGTCTGCTTAAACTAATAACACACAAAGAATGAAATGTTGCCATGTTTTTATTGAACACCATGTAAACATTCACAGTGCAGGTGGAAAAAGTATGTGAACCCTTGAATTGAATAACTGGTTGAACCTCCTTTGGCAGCAATAACTTCACCCAAACGTTTCCTGTAGTTTCAGATCAGACGTGCACAACGGTCAGGAGTAATTCTTGACCATTCCTCTTCACAGAATGGTTTCAGTTCAGCAATATTCTTAGGATGTCTAGTGTGAATCGCTTTCTTGAGGTCATGCCACAGCATCTCAATCGGGTTGAGGTCAGGACTCTGACTGGGCCACTTTAGAAGGCGTATTTTCTTCGGTTTAAGCCATTCTGTTGTTGAATTACTTCTATGCTTTGGGTCATTGTCCTGTTGCAACACCCATCTTCGGTTGAGCTTCAGCTGGTAGACAGATGGCCTTAAGTTCTCCTGCAAAATGTCTTGATAAACTTGGGAATTCATTTTTCCTTGCGATGATAGCAATCCGTCCAGGCTCTGACGCAGCAAAGCAGCCCCAAACCATGATGCCCCCACCACCATACTTCACAGTTGGGATGAGGTTTTGATGTTGGTGTGCTGTTCCTCTTTTTCACCATAGTGTTGTGTGTTTCTTCCAAACAACTCAACTTTGGTTTCATCTGTCCACAGAATATTTTGCCAGTACTGTTGTGGAACATCCAGGTGCTTTTGTGCAGACTGTAAACATGCAGCAATGTTTTGTTTGGACAGCAGTGGCTTCCTCTGTGGTATCCTCCCATGAAATCCATTCTTGTTTAGTGTTTTACAGATTGTAGATTCGCTAATAGGGATGTTAGCATTTGCCAGTGACTTTTGTAGGTCTTTAGCTGACACTCTAGGATTCTTCTTCACCTCATTGAGCAGTCTGCACTGTGCTCTTGCAGTCATCTTTACAGGACGGCCACTCCTAGGGAGAGTAGCAGCAGTGCTGAACTTTCTGCATTTATAGATAATTTGTCTTACCGTGGACTGATGAACAGCAAGGCTTTTGGAGATACTTTTATAACCCTTCCCAGCTTTATGCAAGTCAACAATTCTTAATCGTAGGTCTTCGGAGAGCTCTTTTGTGCGAGGCATCATTCACATCAGGCAATGCTTCTTGTGAAAAGCAAACCCAGAACTGGTGTGTGTTTTTTATAGGACAGGACAGCTGTAATCAACACCTCCAATCACATCTCATTGATTGGACTCCAGTTGGCTGACATCTCACTCCAATTAGCTCTTGGAGATTAGTCTAGGGGTTCACATACTTTTTCCACCTGCACTGTGAATGTTTACATGGTGTGTTCAATAAAAACATGGCAACATTTCATTCTTTGTGTGTTATTAGTTTAAGCAGACTGTGATTTTGTCTATTGTTGTGACTTCGATAATGATGATCAGATCACATTTTATGACCGATTTGTGCAGAAATCCATATCATTCCAAAGGGTTCACATAATTTTTCTTGCAGCTGTATGTGGCCCTGTCTGCTTATCAGGAGGGCCTGAATTGTTAGCTAGCTGTCACATGTTTCCAGGTGTATCTATTGAGTCTGGGGAGTCTCCCCACTGTGTCCAATGAGGGATCTTGTTGGTCAGTGGAGGAAACCTAGCCAATGGTACACCAGGGTTTAGGACAGTCTCAGTGGGCGGGATTTACCACAATGCACCCTGGGATTAGATATAAATCTGTGGGGAGAATGTGACAGAAGGTCTTTTGGCGGGAGCATCAGTCCCAGGAGGAGGGGACGGCTGTCTCTCCTCCTGTCAGAGAGTGAAGGTGGTTCAGGCAGTTGGCCTGAGGGGGCCAGAGGTTGGGCTGTGCTGCAGAGAGGGATCCAGAGTGTTGCCAACCGAGTGGAGCTGCTGGGCAGAAGTCTTCAGGAAAACCAGTATCGTGAGTACTCAAGATCTGCCCATGGGTCTACCTAGGAAAGGGGACCACTCCAGAAGGTCAAGGGGGTCCAGGAGCTAGCTAACCAGTAGTATTGGAAGTGAAAGGGGGGGCCAAGTGTTCAAAGCCCTGAAGATAGGGAAGTGAAAGGGGGCGCCAGTGTGAGCCCTGAAGCATTCAGCAGTGCAGCAAAGGTGTACAAGTAGCTACCTCAGGCGAGAGTACCTCAGGGAGCTAAAAGGGACTTCTGTAGTAAAAAAGGGAAGTTACAGCATAGAGTCAGCGTTAACCAGCATCAAGCCAACGCTAATCAGCATCAAGGAGCATTTATTCAAGAGTCCCCTTCAAGTTGTGTATAGTTAAATTGCTGGAGTATCCCACTCATTCCTTCTCCACCAAGTTCCTAAATAAACCTAAAAACCCAAAGATACTGGACTGGTTCTTGTCTCAGTGCTCACACTTTAAGAAACATGTTCAAAAGTATTTTTGTTGCACCCGGTGACCCAGGGGGACCCACAGCCAGGAATTCTGCTACAGACGTATGAGTGCTGCCAGCATTGCTGCAAAGGATGAAGGGGTGGGGGGGGGGGGGGGGGGTGAGCCTGTCAGTGCTCAGATCATACGCCGCACACTGCATCAAATTGGTCTGCATGGCTGTCGTCCCAGAAGGGACCCTTTCATAAAGATGATGCACAAGAAAGTACACAAACAGTTTGATGGAGACAAGCCGACTATGGGCATGGATTACTGGAACCATGTCTTGTAGTCTGAAGAGACCAAGATAAACCTTTTTGGTTCAGATGGTGTCAAGCGTGTGTGGCAGCAACCAGGTGAGGAGTACAAAGACAAGTGTGTCTTGCCTACAGTCAAGCATGGTGGTGGGAATGTCATAGTCTGGGGCTGCATGAGTGCTGCCGGCACTGGGGAGCAACAGCTCATTGAAGGAACCATGAATGCCAACATGTGACATACTGAAGCAGAGAATAATCCCCACCCTTAAGAGACTGGGCCGCAGGGCAGTATTCAAACATGATAATGACCCCAAACACACCTCCAAGACTACCACTGCCTTGCTAAAGAATCTGAGGGTAAAGGTGATGGACTAGCTAAGCAGGTCTCCAGACCTAAACCCTATTGAGCATTTGTAGTGCATCCTCAAATGGAAGGTGGAGCTGTGCAAGGTCTCTAACATCCACCATCTCCGTGATGTCATCATGGAGAAGTGGAAGAGGTCTCCAGTGGCAACCTGTGAAGTTCTGGTGAACTCAATGCCCAAGAGGGTTAAAGGCAGTGCTCGAAAATATTGGTGGTCACACACAATATTGACACTTTGGACAGAATTCAAGCATGTTCACTTAGGGATGTACTCACTTTTGTTGCCAGCGGTTTAGACATTAATGGCTGTGTGTTGAGTTATTTTGAGGGGACAACAAATTTACACTGTACTACTTTACATTTTAGCAAAGTGTCATTTCTTTAGTGTTGTCACATAAAAAGATAGAATAAAATATTTACAAAAATGTGAAGGGTGTACTCACGTTTGTGAGATACTGTATAAACCCAAAGTCATTGAACAACCTTTGTTTTGACACACCTGGAATGTATTTAGTTGATTTAGATGTCATAAAACAAAGTCTAGAGAGCTTGGATTTTAGTTTAGTAAATGAATGTGCTCTAAAGTCTCTGCATAGGACACATTAGGCTCAAGGCTGAAGATAAGGGCCCTTATTTTAACCAAGTGACTAATTTTAAATCTAATGGACAGTAGCTGTCACTTATTTTAAAATAAGGATCCTAATGTTGGTGTACTAGCATGGAGAATTGAACCTCCTAATTCACATCTACTGTACCATAGCAACAGAAGTTGCAGTGTATGCTAATGAAGCTATGTGTAGCTTATCTGTTCATAAGAGTTTAGAAGAACACAGGTATATGCCCGCCAGTGCCAATGCTGCACTTGGATTTACATGACCAGTCTGCCCCACACAGACCTCACTTAAAACACCTCTGCTACACAGTGGAATGATGCTGGTTCATAATCCATTGAGCAAATCTGTGATATCGATAGCTGCAAAAATGAAGTGGAAATAGGGGTGTCACTTAAATAACTATGCTGGGCATTCTTACACTTTCAGAGTTCAGGGGCCAAACGGATTAGAAAAGGCCCAGGCAGCAGTGCAGAAGAATAGTGGACCAGGCTTGGGGGTCAGTGGAAGTAAAAAAAGAATACCTAGCAACCGTGGTCAGTGGGGGGAAGGAATATTGTGAAGTCATTAGCATCAGTGAGACAAATTGTTCCCTACTGCTGGCATCAGTGGAAGGAAAAGTGCCCAGGACCAGTTAAAGAGCCAATAGCTGCATCCATTCTTTACATCACTAAGCAGCACCCCAGTTTGAATAACCACCAGGTTAAGTAGAATGATAGGGGTGTGTGAAACCAAACATCAACTGAACAAAATGACCAGTCCTTTATCAGGCAATATATTTAAAAAGTGTATTTAGATCTTTACTTGGAGTTCAACTTTAATCTCACCTCAAGAAAAGTGCACTAATAAACTGTAATGGCCTTATTCAATGAAAAGCAGTAACTCATCAGAATACAAAATGTATTTATATGTCAGCAAATTAAATGGTCATTGGTTACCCCTAAAGCAATCCCCAAGGGGGAAACAGTAGCTGCCTCCCAATGCCACAGCTAAAAAGTCCAAACGCAATCTCACACACACACACACACACACACACACACACACACACGTTTCTGAAAATGGCAGTTCAGTAATGCTGGGGTGCTGTAATGACCACAGGCTGGAAACAGTAGACACAGTGAAGAAATGTCAACCGCACACCAAGGATTCCTCAAAAGGGTCCAAAGCTTTATTTTTGTGGTCACATAGTAAAAACATAAGGCAGCATTTCGGAGCCACGCAGGGTCCCTTTGTCAGTCACTTGCCTGATAAAGGGGCCGTACGTAGCTCTGAAACATTGCTGTATATTGACTATGTGACCACGACAATAAAGCTTTGGACTCTTTTGTGGAATCCTTGGTGAGCTGACGACATTTCTTCACTCTGACTGTCACAATTAAAGGTATCGGTACTGAAAGACAACAGAAGCTAGCATTGCTCGTTGCCACAATGTCATTCAATTACAGTGACGTCAATAGTTTGAGGCACTAACCTTGAAACAATCATGACGACTATAAACTCCGACTTCACTCCTTCTAATCTGTATGCTTTTTCTGGGTCAGATGCTCAAAGTATCAAAGACAGACAGCCATGCAACTAGTATTCTGATAAGGAGGTAAACCGAGGGAATCCCTGCGCTTCTCCAAGTACAGGCTTTTTATTTTTTATTTTTTAGAAGCACTAAGAGCTCTAAAACACTTAGCCTTTAACTGAAAAAGGCTCCATATGGGTCTGTGCACTGCCTCTGTAATTACCTTCAGGGTAGCCAAGGTCAAGTTCTTTAGGAGGCAGAGGCTTTTTACTGGGTGCTCAGAGAGGCTAGCAATAGATGCCCCTGCCTCAAAGAGAACTTGACTGTCAACAGGGCCAGAAAAGAGCAGAAGCAGTGAACCTGGATGTACCACTCAGTAAGCGGGTCTTTTTTGGGGCTGGTAGAGCACTTTTTAGTCGGGTAGCACCAAGGGCAATGGGAGTAGTAGTACCACCACACCACACTTTTTCTAGCTTTTATTTAGCAAGCTTTAAAGTCCAACTCCAGAAATTAAAAAGAATTAAAAAAAACCCCCCAAAAACTACCCTTTCACCTGGAGGCCCCCTGCATTGCCAGGAATAAATGTTTATCAATTCAAAGGAGGCAGACAATGGCACTCTCCTCTGCTCTGGCATTTAGCTTTGCATTGTTACTTGATGACATCATCGTGCAACCACCAACTGGAGGATTTTAGAGAAGCGAAGTGTAAAGGTAATACACACCTTAATCCTCATTTCCCAAGTTTAACAAGCCCTTATCCTTTGCCGTACAGGAAGGACCCACTGCAAGGGTAGTTTTGTTTGTAATTCATGGAGTTAGGCTTTAGGAATTAGAACTCTCTTCATTGAATAAGGGCATATGACCAGAAAATGGTGATTTGCATTCCAATACTTTAGTGCAATGTCACAGATTTATTCTTGAATCTAGGATCATTCATGTCACGTATAACTGGCCATCGTGCCTGTCAACTCAGTCACAAAGATAAATTCTTTCCATGCCAACATATATTACTGTGCTCCTAAAAATACATTCAGGTTGTGTATTTTCAATGTTATTTTTATGAAATGTCAATAGAAATGTGCTCATTGACAAAATAACTCTTGCAGATAAAATTATATTCCATCAACTAAAACAGACCAGTCCAATGTTTAATTTTGCTGAAACAAGTCCAACGCAATTAATGAGGTCAACAAACTTTCCTCATTCAGCAAGCATTTGCCTGAAGAGCCCCTAACATGTCCTTAAAAAATATATATATATTTATAGAAGTCCAGCTTAACTTATGTCAGGCTTTTATTTGAGTCCAGTAAAAGCTCCATGTTCCCTATGAACACATAACGGTGTGTGTGAAGTTCAGGTCAGATGAAGCTTCATTAAGATTCAGGGGAACCAGTTTCTAATTTCTGAAGTCTACGCCGGCGAAGTTCTGCTGCATCTGGTTCTTCTATCGATGAGCCACCTTCAGCGCCATTTGTTATCTCTTCGCTGGTAGATTCAGGGGTTACTGTAAAAAGCACAGTTTACATGTTTAACAAACTTCAAAAGCATCCCAAGATGAAGAAGTTAATATCTCATTTAAAAAAAAAAAAAAAAATACCCGTTTCCTGAGATGGTCCAACATTGGTCACCTCTGATGGTGCATCTGAGGGAGTTTCTTCAGTGTGACTAGAGGAAGCGGTATCTGTTGGTGCTGGTGGAGACTGTGTAGAAGGGACTGGTGGACGAGGGGGGCTGTTCACAAAAAATAAATGCCATTACAAAGTAGGAACAAACTAACGAAATTAAAAATATCCCTTACAATTTACCTATTACAAACCTAGGACATTTAAAGAAGACCTATACTCAAAAAAGGGAAGATTTGCTATGTTATAGGATTTGGAAAGTTTCTTTACGCGATACCCTAAGAAAAAAAATAATATAAAAATAACAAAAAAAAAAAATCAACTTTTGCCCTAAAGTCCTACTGTAATATAGTAATGCACTTCTTGACATGTGACCATGCCTACAATGTTCTGTAGCTGAATAGGTGTATATCTGCAGTGTAATAGTGTCAAGTGCTAGCAGGGGACCCAGGAAGAAGAGGATCAAGGTTGCTCTGTGCAAAACTACTGCACAAAAAAAAAAAAAACACACAGGTAAGTATGACCGGTTTGTTACTTTTTTAAAAATAAAAAAGAAGCTAAACCTTTAATACCACTTTAACTTCCTGAAAAAGTCATCGAGCTAGAACAAGCATGCAGCTACCAGAACACAATATAGCATTCAGGTACCGCCGCACACTGTATTCCACTCCAATGTAGGGTAAATGAAAGCTTCAGCTCGAACTTCCACCCCCCCCCCCCCCACGAAGCATATGGGTACTGCAACACACTGTATTTAACTCCAATCGGCCACGCCTTCTGGTAGGTTTCTATCTCTGCCAACACCTAAATACAGAGTGTAAACCTGGGAGACGGATAACGCAGGCTTGGCGCGGCACCAATCTGTTATGGTATTTCTACAGCTACCAAGTCTAAACAAGTGTGCACCTTTTCTCTTATTAAAAGAGATGTATGTTTTTTTTGTTTTTAAGATTCATACTTGCCTAGATGGATGCAGCATTGGTTTGATGCTGCATCTGTCCCCTGGCACCTCTGCACTGAGAACGGAGCGATCGAGCCCCGCCGATCAGTCGCTTCTCACAGCTCCGTGAGCAGAGAGCTGCTGACTGTCCAAAAGCAGCTCTTTGCTCTGTCCCCCCACGCTCACTGGAGCGCTAGGCTTTAAAGGGGGCGGGAGTGGCCGGCTCAGGCTCTCAGCAGCTTGCTGAGAAGCTGAGCCAGGTGCCGGTCCAGGCACGTGGGTGGATCCAGACTTCATTGTTGCGATCTTGCCCAAGCCTGGACCAGCGCTGTGACATCAGCCGATAGCAGGCTTCAGCCTGCTGTCTGCTGAAAACAGGTGACAGTAGTGCAGAATGAACTGCACTGCTGTGATCCACAGGAGAAGTACTGCCAACCTAACTTTTAAGAAGTTAAGCCAGGATTAAGATGACAGTACTAAGGTCTCAGATGTGTGACATTTGTTCCATCGTAAAGCCAGGGATTTTTACTTTATTCCGCTCCCCATAATTCATTACACCAGTCAAAGTATTCTTGACTTCAGGACAGGTGTAATTGGAGGCACCCTCATTAAACTGATTGCCAAAGTAAAGAAAGACAAGCAACAGGAAATTGCTTCACTTTCTGAATGTATTCTTTCTTTGGAAGAGTCCCTCTAATGGTCTTTGCGGTTAAAATTGCTGTAGACTTAAAATTCTACAGGATTCTTTGAACATTCTCTTACTCTCTAAAGCGAAAACTAAGCATGTACTCCCGGAGGCATTTCTATGAATTTGAGGTAAACCAGGCAAAATTATAGCCAGAGAATTACAGGAAACTAGGCATAAAACTTTCATACCTACTGCAGTGTCCCTGCAGGGCCTCAACCTCCATAAATCTCAGGAGACAGAAAACAAACAGTTTCAGAGATTACTATGAGAAACTCTACAACCTGCCCCAGAAAACTGCAATGTCTGACCCATACATGGTCAGCTCTTTTCAATGACTACCTTCGCACTTTGGGTCTCCCATGTCTATCTGCACAGGACAGTGAGGGACAGGAGGGTCACTGATCTTGACGTACTGAAGGCAATGCATGAAATAAATACGGGACAATCCTCAGGCCCAAACGGTTTCCCTGTACTCTGGTATGAAACCTTTTCCACACATCATGTACCCAGTCTGGTCCAGGCCTGCGATGCCCTACTAGAAGGTGTGACCCTGCCCAAAGCTACTTCTCAGGCCCACATAACTTTACTCCCCAAGGAGGATAAAGATGATTCAGATTGTGCAATTTATAGCTCCATCCCTTAATAAATGTAGATCTCAAGTAATTCCCAAAAATTCTTGTCCATTGTCTTCTCCCACTCATACCGTCATTGGTCCATAATGACCAAGTGGGTTTTAATCCAAATAGAAAGGTGAGGGATAATACCTGCAGGGCTTTAAAATGTAATCCACTTGGCGCAATCCAAGGACATTCCAAAACTACTGATTTCAGCCGCTGTGGGGAAGCCTTTGATCAGGTAATTTGGGGTTTTATGAAATACATCATGCAATATATCAGTGTAGGGACCAACATATGTACCTGTATTTTTGTACAGGTATTGGATCCACTGCTGTATTAAATTAGAAACAACCTGGATAATAAAGATTCAGCTATAACTATCCCTAATCTCTTAGATAAACTGTACACGTACGCAGACTTTGCAATTATAAGATTAATGTAAATAAGTCGAGGCCCTGAACATTAATCTAACTCCGGACACTCTGAATTGGACCCAGGCTAACTTTCCATTTTCCTGGGCTCTTAAGAAGATAAAATAATCAGGGCATAAACTTTACTCCTTTTCTTATGGAGCGCTTAAAAGAAAATGTTCCCCCTTGGACGCCAACCAGGGCAGACCTAAACTTTTGGCACCAACAAACAGTTACGTGGTTCAGGAGGATCAGTATTTTAAAAAGGACCTGAGTGGCTCTGAGGAAGAGGCTGGGCCTCGAAACGGGTCAGCCATCATCTCATCGGTCATGGACAATTATATGGACTGACCCGGACATTTGAGCAGTTTAGCTCGATATGCTTTACTTTCATCTACGTCTGTGAGTAGCCATTTTTAATGTTACACAATAAAGCCTGTAATTGAGGATAATGCGCTAGGTCGGTGCGCCCTCTTTTTGTTTTCTTTGCTCCCAATCAGTTAGCATCTGAGACACCAGGGCTGAGGCAAAAAACTGTCCGCAATGTCGAACCAGCCATAGTAAACATGCTGCCTGCCACAGCCTCCGCTTTCCTGTCAGCCGGGTCCTTAAAGGACGGGGATTCCTCTATTGGGATCATGGTAGCTTTGTTCAACCTGGAAATAGAAGGGTCCACCACTAGTGGACTAGTCCACAGCAAACATTTGGGGACCACAAAGGGTAACTTTGGTTTTTCCCATTCCTTATTGGAAAACCCATCAAAATAAGGCACATAAGGAAACACCTTTGGAGTGCGAGGTGATTTATGCGTACCAAACGACACAGCCACGTCCGTGGCTACATCAGCCGCATCCTCCATTTTTAAAGTCTCACGCACTGCAATGATAAATTAGTCTAGCAGCGGAATTATCCTCAATATCGGATGGATCTGGGGGTGTGATATTAAGCCCCCCTGGACAGGCCGCGTCCACGGCGGCATCAGGCTCAGAATCAGATGAGACAGACTGAGCAGGGAAAGGCGGGGGATACTTCCTCCTGGGCCTTTGCCCACATGCCACAACCAACTGGGACACTAAGGACTGCAGGACCACCGTCAGTGCAACTATGGGAAGCTGGGGTCTCAAGGGACCTGCCACCTCCATGAGGGGGTAAGTGGGGGAGATGTAACCCTGAGGCTCCATAAGGAAAGGAAGACCTTGCAGTACAAAAATGATCTTTTGGCACCACTGAAGCATCCCCTCCCCAGGCTCAGGGTACCTATCAGCAGAGAGAGAGATAACAGGGACCCACAAGGACTCCCCCTACCGATCAGAGGAGCGCCGAAAATTCAAACCCAGCATCACCATGGACGCCATCCCTGTTCATATGTCCCAGGCACAGGAAGAGGAAACTGAGAAGGAAGAGGTTCGGCATCCCCACTAGGCTTCGGTCATCTTCAGCGTCTCCCGGACTAAGGGAAAATGGCCCCCGTGACATCGGGCTACATAAACATGGCCGCCAGCTGGAGACCAGCCAGACTAAGGAAAAATGGGCGCCATCAGCTACAGATGCTGAAGCATGCCACCAGGATCTTTCCTGCGCCCTCTGCAATGCTGCACCCTCTGCAAGAAGACCCCTCCTGAAGGTAGGACACACGTTAGGGGAGACTCTGCTGTGCACTCTGCACTGAGACCCCCCTGCATTATACCCACACTGCACACAGTGGGGCATGCATCTAGGGGTCTCCTAAACTGGGACCCCTCCAGACTTCCAGGGCAGGATGTACACTATCCCAGGACCCCTACAGAGTGGAGATAGCGGGGGAGACACCAGGGGTCTCTGCTGCATCCTCTGCCCTGGGAGCCCCACAAGACTCCAGACGGGGGAAAGGGAGTGGGGGAAACCAAGCTCACTGAGGGGTTTAACCGGTTGCCGACCGCCGCATGACTATATACTGCGGCGGTCAGCCCCGGCCAGGCAGAGTGACGTATCGGTACGTCACTTGCCTGTCACTTCCTTGTGAGCCAATAGCGGGCGAGCTCGTTCACAGGCAAGTTAGTGCGTGTGACCGGCGGACCCGATGTCCGCCGGTCACTCGCCGATCGTCGGTACAGAGGGAGAAAGTCAGGCGGCTGATGTAAACAAGCCGCCTGTCATTCTCCCCTGTGTAGAAACAGTGATCAGACGGTTCTACTATGTAGGACCCGTTGATCACTGTTCCTACACTAGTAGCCACAGCCAATCACAGTAGAAAGCACGCCCCTAGGGACACACTTAACCCCTCCCTCCCCAATAAAGTTAACCCCTTCCCTGCCAGTGTCATTTTACAGTAAAAGTGCATATGTATAGTACTGATTACTGCAGTAATGTCACTGGTAACCCCAAAAGTGTCAAAAATGTCAGTCAAGGGTCCGATCTGTCCCCCTCAATGTCGCAGTACCGCAAAAAAAAAAAAAAAAAAAAAAAAAAAAAAAAAAAAAAAAAAAAAAAAAAAAAAAAAAATCGCAGATCGCCGCCATTACGCGTTAAGAAAAAAAACACCAAAAATGACAGAAATCTTTCCCTTAGTTAGTAAACGCAATAACTTTTGCGCAAACCAATCAAAATACGCTTTTTGCGATTTTTTTTACCAAACATATGTAGCAGAAAACAAATTGGCCAAAAATTTTAAAAAATTTTGATTTTTACATTTTTTTGGGGGGAATTTCATATAAAAAAAAATTTGAAAAATATTGTTATTTTTGCAAAATTTACGCTCTTTTTTTGTTTATAGCGCAAAAAGTAAAAATCGCACAGGTGATCAAATACCACCAAAAGAAAGCTCTGTTTGTGGGGAAAAAAAAGGACGTCAAATTCGTTTAGGTACAGCGTTGCACGACCGCGTAATTGTCCGTTAAATTCACGCAGTAAAAAAAAAAAAAAAACCCTGGTCGGAATGGGGGTAAAATCTTCCGGGGCTTAAGTGGTTAAAGATGGGAGGAGGGAACCTGCAGGCAGGTCCAACCATCCCTGGAGGTTACCCGCGTCCATCCCAAAAAACTGCCAAAAGGGGAGAGTGGGGACTGCACTTATCCTTCCATGGTGCGGGTAACACTCCAGACAGAATCCCCACCACCGAAGTAGGGGAGCTGTCAGCCTAGGGACCGCTGTGACTCAGACCCACGCCTAGTCATATGCGACCCTGCGAGACGTTTAACTCGTGGGCCAGCCTCTGTCCATGAGGCTATATCATGGCCGACCTAGCGCATAGCTGCGGTCTGCACATGCTTGCTGGCTGGGCTGGAGGGACCACTGGATCTAGATTATCCAGCCCAGCAGTTGATTGTAGATCTCCCAAGAGAAAAAAAAAACAAAAAAAGATGTAAGGAAGGAGAAAAAACTGCTAGGACCAGAGATCCCTGCCAGGAGCCTAAGTCCTTACTCCTGACTAGACAGATTAAAACTGATTACCTAGAGCAGAGAGGGGGGGTTATATACCAGCAGAGGATGGCCCATTAACATAGCCAGAAGTTTTTTGTTCTGCCTAGTCCTACTCCTGGGAGGCAATATAACCCAGTAGTTATGATGTATGGAGCGCTGTGTCCATCGATGAAGGAAAGAGAAAAGACATTTTTATCACATTTAAGTATTCATAACAGATTGATTGGAGGAACTCTACTGCCTGGTTTCACTAGAAGCTGGTGATAAGAGTGAAACATGAAATCACAACTCCACGCTCTATGTGATTAGATGATTGGATGGGGGCTTGTTTTTAAAGGGGAAATTAAAATTACCACTTCAGCTCTGGAAGATTTACCCCGTTCGAGACCAAGCCATTTTTTTGCGAAACGGCACGGTGCCTACCTGTGTTTTACTACAGTGTGGGAGGTGCTTTCACTAGGGGGAAGACATAGATCTTAGTCCCTGCTTTGAAGAGACACAGGATCCATGCCTTCCCTCCTGTCAGAATGGCGATCTGCCTTGTTTACATAGGCAGACCGTTATTCTATTTCTCAACAGGATGATTAGCGGGTGCAGGCAGACACAGAGTCCACGGTACCCACCGATCCGCTCTCGCTGTGTATAATCACAGCAGGAGTGAGCCGCCGGCAGCGCGCATTCACACCCACTACCTAGAAGAGCTGGATCACGTACATATTTTTCATGATCAGGTGCACAACTGCCGCCCTGTAGCAGTAAAACTGTTATAGGACGGTCAGCAAGTGGTTAAATCATGAGAAGTTGCCCTAGAAACTGCAAATTGAAATTAAATTTAACACTGGAAATTATACACAGAATTTAGTCGCAGTTTGATCACAAGTGTTATCACACTATATTCTGTCTACTCATTCCTATGAATTAAGATCACAGCAGAATAGTACTATGCTTACATCGTATGTGGCTATGTACACTGAGGGTTTACTAAATACGAATATTTAAAATATAAGACAAAAACTTTCCACTGCTCACCCAATGTTTGCCAACACTGTTAGGTATTGGTTAATTTGTAGCATTGCAGCATCTAGAAGGGTATGGATGTTTTGCAGACACTGCAGTCTGGCTTCCAGGTTTTGTCTCTCATGACCCTCCATTGCCCTCAGCTCCTCATCCGTTAAACCTGCAAAGCCTGCAGGAGGCATTGGCATAGGTGGAAGTCCTAGGAAACAAACAGAAAGGGTCATTTCCAGCCACTGCCCAACTACGACTGCTCAAACAACAAGCTGGGCGCTGCAACTTACCAAATGGAGGGAAAATGGGCATTCCCAAAAATGGAGGAGGAAACGGAAACCCTGGCATAGATGTCCCAGTAGAGGAGTCAGAGCCACCTACAGTTGCACCTTCACTAGGTCTGGCAGCAGATGCTATGAAACAGAAAGATGAAAAATAAATGTTAAAAAAATGAACAAACAATGCAGAGAAAGGTGTAGGATGGAAGTAGGAACTTCACTGAGGATATCAGAAAATGCAGACAGGCCATTTAAAAAGATATTCTATGGTTGTATTAAAGGATAAGTTTGCCTTTTGCAAAAAAATAAAATGCACCATACATTTCATAGGAAGCTATGAATGATTGATGCAGCTGCATAGGAAAAGATCCCCGCTGGCTGTCACTTGGAGGGAGAAGGGGGGGGGGGGTATGCTGCAGCTACTGTAACATGTTCCACCCTGATAACGCGTGGAACATGTTCCAAAAGGTGAACATCTCTTTTAACGCTGCCATACACAACTTGAGTTTGTCCTGTTCAGCCTGAAAGGTTGCGTAGGGGAAAAATCAATAGTCCCACATCCCCATCAATGTAGATGGGAGAATCAGCACTAACGGCTATTGTATTTAGGCAGCCAAGGCAACTGTAGCTGCCTGAATACAGTGGCATTGCTGAACAGTGACTGCATCTTATAAGGATGCAGTCACTGTTCTGATTTTTTTACACCCAGGTCAAATTATTTTTTAAATTTACTTTTGTCGAGTCAGGAACCACTTAGACAGAAATTGTTCGAAATTCGGGAAATTTATTGGTCAAGCTGAAAAAAGTGTGTACTGTCAAGCAGTTATTGTAATCAGGTACCATGGGATCGCCATAACACTACTGAGCACTACCCAGGTTATATTGAGCCTAGTGAGCAGTATTCACCTCCACTGACAATCATATCTTATTACATGTAAAATCCTACTCAGAAGGACAGGGTGGTAAACCTCAGCCAAGACAAATACATATTTTCCTTACATCCTTTATCTTAGGGTGGTCCCCCAATCTGGCTTAGAATATGAAAACGTTTAGCTGGGCAGGCAAGTACTGAGGACATCAGAATATACAGCAAGTCATTTAAATGTTGAATATTATTCTAGGGTTTTCTTAATGGTCAGACCTGCAAATATTCATCCTGTCAAGCAGCCCATGTAATTGGGTACCTTTTTTTTTTTTTTTTTTTTAAACCCATACAGCGATTTCCTCCACTGACCTTCTGTACTCATTATTACAGTCAAAGTCCCACTCAGGAGAAGGGCAGGGAAACTGGTCCTGTATCTGGGTAACTTTCTAAAGGTCTAAACCCCAGCCCCTATAGATCTTTCTCCAACCTTTGAAGCAGGCGTCCATATGGTACCCAATTACATTAACTCTTTTGCTGTACTTATGGAAACTACTGCAAGCCTACAAGTTAGTTTAGAACTAAAGTTATCCTTTAAAATATTTGTATTTCTTCAGTAAGGATGAAGGCGCTGCAAACGCTCTTACAACTTCTACTTAGAGTAGCTTCTAGGAGGGCAGGTTATTTTGAGTGGTTTGGCTTTCTATGGTGGGACACAGCTCTACCTTTAAAACCTATAGATAGATGAATGGTATGTTGTGAATTTGGATGCCTAACAGATCTCAGGTACCATGGTTTTCTCAAAGTTGCAAGCAAAAAGTTTGTGAGGGTCTGAGTGCGAAAACACCTAGCTCCTTGGAGAAGGGGTTTTTCAAGTTATTGTTTATAGTGAAGAACTCCTTGTATACATTTTTTTTTCTGCAATAAAACAAAAAAACAAAGCCAGTAGCTTACCAGTAGAAGGTCCTGCATTGGCAGCTTCTTCAGGGACATTGGCTCCGGGAGCTCCAGGAACTGGTGGAAATGGACCCAGTGGGGGCCAAAGAGGAAACATACCAGGTGGAAAAGGAGGGAGCATCCCAGGGGGAACTACATGGAAATGGAAAAAAAGAGGTCAATCAAAGGAAACACAGTGACTGCTTTAGCAATAGTCAAATACATTGAACATAGTAAAACCTAAACCAGGAATAGAGAATGTCCAGGGGCATGGGGTTTTACTTACAGTTGGGCTGTGGAGGAATAATTGGTGTTTGTTGTGCAGGAGCCGCATGTGGCTGCTGGGCAGGATCAGGCTGGTCGGCAGGTGCTGGTGTCTGAGCAGGGAGGGAGGCCCTGAGAACATCCATGCGGCATGTAGGACATGTCTGCTGCCTCTGGAACCAGGAACGCAAGCAGCTGAAGGAAACAGCACAGTTAGATTGATAAAGC
Organism: Pelophylax lessonae; assembly: GCF_965119305.1. NCBI lineage: Eukaryota > Metazoa > Chordata > Amphibia > Anura > Ranidae > Pelophylax > Pelophylax lessonae. The sequence continues at coordinate 89,989,891 of NC_138777.1, read as the reverse complement.
AGAGTTGAGGAAAAAAAAAAAAAACCTGTAAATCATGCACATTTAGCCTTGTTTTATGCACATTTTAGGCAAGTATAAAATATAAATTTACCCTTAACTTGGCTATACTCAATTGAAAAGCAGAATTCATTGGTACAACATGCTTGTTTAACAAATCATGGTAAAGCTGAGCACAAATGGGTAGTTCTCTTTCGTTCAGCCACAGAAATCCCCCCCCTCCAAACATTGCATTCTGACAGTAAGACTCGCTGCTGTCAAAATACACTGACAAAAAGTATTCAAGCATGTCCCTTCGACAGCAAACTATCAACTTCTATTGAGCAGAGAAGGCCACACATTGATTGACTAAAGCAAACAAAGAATCAATCCTGTACTGGTTTCTGATTGGTATAGGTTAGTGCACTCAGTGCTTTGTTTGTTTATTGAGTAAGCCTGCAAATGATGGTCAACCGTCAGCTTTCTAAGCAAGGAATATATATTGAAAGTATATTCTATTGAGAATTGGTCCAATCACAAATGCATTTTGCTCCTAAGCCAAAATGAATGAGCACATTTTTGCATCAACTTAGTGCAACTTTTTAAGGCAGACCCTTACACTCACTTTCTACATTTTCTAATTTTTACCCCCTCTTAACAAAAATTGCATATTGTTTAACTTTTTTCATTCCAATAAATTACTTTATTACATTACTATCCTCCCCAATTTCGCTTTTCTTGCCTAGGTGAAAATTATGTGGTTAGAACTTTCCACTGTCTGCAGACTTCTCAGATATGAATATCCAGAAGACTTCAGGCAACTCCAAGATTGCTGGCTGCACATTTGCACTGGCAAGTCTGCATGTGTGAAGCTGGTGCTCTATCAAAGTTACACTATATGTAAGTAGTGCAGTGAGGTCAGACTACATTTAGATTTGAATGAAAAGGTGAAAGGAAATACATTTTTTTTTACATTGCTCAAAAAAATTAAAGGAACACTTTTTAATCAGACTATAGCATCCAGTCAATTAAACTCCTGGGATATTGATCTGGTCAGTCAAGTAGCAGAGAGGTGGTTATTCAGTTTCAGCTGCTTTGGTGTTAATTTTAACAGGTGAACTAGATGGGCAACAATAAGATGATCTCCAAAACAGGAATTGTTTACCAGGTGGAGGCCACTAACATTTTTTTTCCTACTCATCTTTTCTGGCTGTTTTTGACTTGTTTTGCATTTTGCTAGGGTCAATGTCCCTACTGGTAGCATGAAGCGATACCTGGACCCTATAGAGGTTTCACGGGCAGTCCAACTCCTCCATGATGGCACATCAATTTATGCCATTGCCAAAAGGTTTGCGGTGTCTCCCAGCTCAAGAGCATGTAGGAGATTTCAGGGGACAGGCAGTTATTCTAGGGAAAATGGACGGGGCTGTAAAAGGTCCTTAAACCATAAGCAGGACTGGTATCTGCTCCTTTGTGCAAGGAGGAACAGGATGAGCACTGCCAGAGCCCTAAAAAAATGACTTCCAGCAGGCCAATGTTGTGAATGTCACTGACCAAACAACCAGAAACAGATTTCATGAGGGTGGCCTGAGGCCCAATGTCCTCTAGTGGGCCCTGTGCTCACTGCCCAGCAATGTGGAGCTCAATTGGCATTTGCCATTTAACACCAGAATTGGAAGGTCCCCCACTGCCACCCTGTGCTTTCTACAGATGAGAGCAGGTTCACCCTGAGAACATGTGACAGACATGAAAGGGTCTGCAGAAGCCGTGAAGAACATTATGCTGCCTGTAACATTGTTCAACATGACCGGTTTGGTGGTGGGTTAGTGATGGTCTGGGGAGGCATATCCACGGAGGGACGCACAGAACTGTATAGGCTAGACAATGTCAACCTGACTGCCATTCGGTATCAGGATAAACTCCTTGAACCCATTGTCAGACCCTATGCTGGTGCAGTGGATCCTGGGTTCCTCCTGATTCATGACAATGCCCAGCCTCATGTGGCGAGAGTATGCAGCCAGTTGTTCCTGGAGGATGAAGGAATACCATTGAATGGCCCCACACTTGCCTGACCTAAATCCAATAGAATACCTCTGGGACATTATGTTCCGTTTCATCGGACGCCGCCAGGTGTCACCTCAGTCTGTTCAGGAGCTCAGTGATGCCCTGGTCCAGATCTGGGAGGAAATACCCCAAGACAACATCCGTCGTCTCATTAGGCACATGCCCTGACATTATCAGGCATGCATACAAGCACATGGGGGGCCATACAAACTACTGAGGACCATTTTGAGTCGCTGCAATTAAAATTTCAGCAAAATGGATTATTCTGCTACATATTTTTTCACTTTGATTTTTGGGGTGTCTTTGAATTCAGCCCTCTGTAGGTTGATAATTTTCATTTCCATCAAACAATGTGGCATCCTTTCATTCCTAACACATTACCCAGTCCATATCAGTACAGATATCCAGTATGATATTTTTCCCCATTGAAATCTGATGCGTTTTCAAAGTGTTCCTTTCATTTTTTCGCGCAGTGTATAAAGAGACCTAGTTGGGCGAGGTATTTACAGTACTGGCAAAATTAGTTGGGACAAACGGGATATTAAAAAGCAGACCATTTTAAGTTTACAAAAAACATTTTTCTTTTTACTATCTGTCAGTAATTGATATGGCCTTTCCTGTAGCAATGACAGCATGGTTGCTGGATTGGCAAGAGTTGAGCTTGGACAGCAGGGATAGAACTACTTTACTATGGAGGGTTTAAACCCAATATGGATTTGTTATTCCACAATGTCTACACACATCTTACCTGGTGTGAAATATGTGGTTACATGGTAGTCTCTTTGCTCCTGTCACCATCTCCTCTCTGCAGATGATACACACATTATCCATCGCCTGGAGCTCCTCTGGAGTAGCATCGGGATACCTAAATATGACATGCAAGTCAAACAATTCACTTTTCCACTAAACAACGAAGACTGAATAATGTTTTAATCCTAGTTCCTGTCTACTCAGTTATTACTTACAGTGTGTTCATATTGCGGATTGCTCTTCTTGACATGATGGCATCTGTCACAGCTTTCTTAAACTGTCTGTATGGGTATAAAACAAAAATTTGAAAAAGAACCAGTATACTTGGACTTTATAAGCAGGCCATAAAAAGAAACAGATCCAAAATTGTATATACTTTGAACCATGTCAGGTCTCATTCCCTGCGGTTTGTTCTTGATGCATTTTACATGTGATACTATACACAATGGAAGATGCATTTGCTAAAAACAGCACCAAAGTGCAGCAACCAAGAATTAAAAAAAAAAAAAAAAATGCAAACACAAAAAAGTGTAGAAATGCACGATGTCCTAAAGCTGCTAATATGACACATCTATTTAAATACCAGCATGGACATAAGTTCATATATTTGCTTCCTTATATTTGTAAATTAAAGTTCCAAATACATTTCTTTATACTGGATTTATTACATGACAATATATTTCCACCAGAATTAGCTAAAGCAAGAGCACAGCTTGATTATCTCCTTTTCAACTGGAACATCTGGCTGAAATTTCAGAGAGCCATCTGATAAAAGATGAGTCACCAGTCCCATGACTGCTTCAGCCTGATCTATTGATCTTTTTAAACATGCTTTTTACAGCAACATGATTAAAAAATTGTATAGCATGAGAAAAAGAAGAAGTCCAGAACTCCATCCAGTTACTAGAAAAAAAAAAAACACTATAAAAATGTACCATTTTAAGAAAAAAAAAGTAAGCTAATTTTGAAATTGATGGCAGCAACAGGTCTCAAAAAAGTTGGGAGAGGGCCAAGTTTACCATAGTGTAAAATCCCCTCTTCTTTTAACAATACTTTGTAAATGTTTTGGAACTGAGAAGACTAGCTGGAGTTTGTGAAAGTTGCCCCATTCTTTCCTGATATAAAATTCAAATTGCGCAACAGTCCTGGGTCTTGTCATATTTTTCGTTTCAAGATGTGCCAGTTTTTTCAGGTGGTGAAAGGTCTGGACTGCAGGCAGGCCTGTTAAGCATTCAGACTCTAATACAACACAATGCTGTCGCCATAGAAGCGGTATGCAGTTTGGTATTGTATTAATTAAATATGCAAGACCTTCCCTTTGTTTTCACAAATGATAATACAAAATCGAGCATATAAAACATGACGTCACCACGCCCCTCGGCCGATTTGCTTTGATACCCTGCAGTTTTACATGCTCGATTGTATTATCTATCATGTGAGCGCACATTTTTTTAATAAATGGAAATCTTTTAGACTGTATTACGCTATGTACTCTTGCATTTATTTCATGTTTAAATCGGAACCTGCCTATTTACCTGGAAGCCTACCTGAATGAACATTCTTGATGGTTTATGCCTGGTGGGTAATATCCCCCATAAGCGCTATTGGCTTTTCCATTCATTTGGAAGCCATTACATTCTGGTAAGCGGCCATTTCCTTATCACATTTGTTGGTGACTTTTTCAATCGAGTTTTGGGAAGATCGGCTTTCATTTGCACGCTGGGACTTTTGGTTTCTTCCTAAGACAAAGTGCTTGTCTTCATCATTTGAAATAGCTTTAACCTTTTTTTTTTTATGGACATTATTATGGTCTTTATGCACATATATTGTTACATTATAAGTTTATATCTTTAGGTCATTCACTAGCAGTGTATGCCTTTATACACTTTCTAAATTTTATAGACGTCAACGCAAGTGGTTATCAACCACTTGCGCCACACCCATTTGTATTTATTGTTGGGCCTTTTCTATTGGTCTGTGTGTGCTGCTGTTTATTTGCTATTCTTTATTTTTTACTTTTATCTAGCGCAGAAATTCTTTTGTTGTATATTCATCACAGAATCATGCCTGTTTTTAATGCATTGCTGTCTAAGGGACCGAAGATCAGGGGCATCCAATATTGGGTTTCAGCCTTGTCCCTTGCGCACAGAGATTTCTCCAGATTCTCAGAATAATTTGATATTCTGTATTGTAGTTGATATACTGCTCAAAAAAATTAAAGGAACACTTTCTAATCAGAGTGTAGCATCAAGTCAATTAAACTCCCGTGATATTGATCTGGTCAGTAATGTAGCAGAGGGGGTTGTTAATCATTTACAGCTGCTTTGGTGTTAATTTAATTAACAGGTGCACTATATGGGCAACAATTAGACACCCTTGTAAACAGGAATGATTTTACAGGTGAAGACCACTAACTTTTTTCCCCAACTCATCTTTTCTGACTGTTTTTCACTAGTTTTGCGTTTAGCTGGGTCAGTGTCCTTACTTAGCAGGAGGTGATACCTGGACCCTATAGAGGTTGCACAGACAGTCCAACTCCTCAAGAATGGCACATCAATACAATACATGCCATTGCCGGAAGGTTTGTTGTGTCTCCCAGCACAGTCTCAACAGCATGGAGGAGACAAGCAGTTACTCTATGAGAGCTGGACATGGCAGTAGAAGGTCCTTAACCCATTAGAAGGACCCGTATCTGCTTCTTTGTGCAAGGAGGAACAAGTGGAGTACTACCAGAGCCCTACAAAATGACCTCCGGCAGGCCACTGGTGTGAATGTCTCTG